>NW_010326513.1:1571-31552 GCF_000700745.2 Antrostomus carolinensis | reverse complement strand
CACAACTCTTTGAGTGTGGCCATCCAGCCAGATGGACAACTATTTATTAGAGAAAATTTATATGAATAGTTTAGAATTTCAGGGAGGGTTTTTTGTTTCTATTTGTGTTTGTCAAAGTAAGAGCAGCCTCATACTACTTGGCATGGGCTTTTTAAAACATGAAAAGAGATGCCACTGAAGCTAATAATTCAATTATATCTTGCTGTATAATGAACCAATCAACGTATTAGTATTATTGAATATGTTATATTAATTTTATATCCAGCATCAACCAGCCCTTGCTATTTCCTCATCTGGACTTCATCAGCAGGATTTTTTGGAAGAATTTTAGAGGCACTCGTGTTGTGCATTGTTCTAATGGCCTGCAGTGGCAAGAACTGGCCTTTTTGGTAAAACTTCTGTTGAGGTCTCAAATTACAAGAGAGTTGGATTTTTGTAATCGTTATCAGTTGGTGGGACATTGCTGCTCATGGTCTGTTTTCCATTGTTCATTTGAAATATGCATCTATTTTCCTGTTAGATTAAAAGGAAAAGAAATGGTATACGTGAGGTACTGCCACTGTGTTGCCATCTTCCTGGTATCGGGACACAATATTTTTCATTGACAGATCATTTGTGCTGTGTTTTATCAGAGGGAAAGCCTTGTGTGAGTCACTTCAAAAATACATTACTCAACTGTGCATCTAGGAACAGTGTCCTGAGAGCAGTACCTTGGGAATGGTGTCTCCTATCAATACAGGCCACTATTTTAATGCTTGTTCTGCTGCCTCTTCATTGCCCACACACAGACACACATTTGTGTTCATACTGAGTGCACATCAAGCTTATTATTCCTGTTACAAATCTCTGCAAGCCTGTTTCTGGTCTCTGTGTTGACTGGTTTCAAATGGGCGTAGCTGGGAAAGGAAAGAGGCCACATCAATACCTCCAAAGACTTTCACTGTGTGGGGCCCTTGTCAGATTTAGAACAAGAAAGACAGTTTAAGCCCCGAAACATTTTCACATCCACGGCGATGAAAGGACATGATTGTCTGTGCTTTATGGGTGTTTTAAAATGTATGTGTCCTAATTGGAAATTCTGCAGAACTCACCAACATTAGCTATGACAAGCAGTTGAATTTCTTATTATTCTATCCTATTCCCTCTTACTACAGATATGATTATCTAGGTTACAGCTAGCTCTTTTAACCTTTCCTAGCACTCTAATTCCCTCTCATTTCCTTCCTGCTCTCTAATTATTTTAACTGCTATTCTGTGAATCCTCTCCATTTTTGCCAACATCTTTCTGATAATTTGCCTACAGATACCATTGGTATTCCAGACACAGCTGCTTCACTGACATCCAGAAAGACCTTTTATGTATTTGCCCTCAGGTGCTGTTGCACATGGCATCTATGCTTGCTGTATTTTGCCCTCAGATTGTACCAAGCCTCAGTAAATATATTCCCTCATTGGAACTTTCTAAGTTTTGCCGCCCCATTCAATATCTGGGTTGTGTATTATTTTTGAATCTCACAATGAATTTCACCTTGTTAGTTTACCCTCACATTCTGTATTACTCTGCTCCCCTCTCATTTATTATCTGCTCTTGGGAGTTAAAAAATAATTTAATAAATATTCCTTTTATTTTATGATTTGTATTAAAGTACCGGTGGCACAAAGTCAACCAAAATTAAGGATAATTTCATATTGCTGTTCCATCATTAAGTAAGAGGCAGAGATCTTGCCTTGAAGAATTTGCAGTTCACATAGATGCAAGTAACTGAAGTTGGGAGAGTGTGTATTAGAGTATGCATTTTACAGAGGGGAAACTAAGGAGCAGTGGGTACTGCACTGAAGGGTGCTGAGACCCAAGCAAAAGCTTTTACCAGGCCACTTTGAAGGGCAAGAGTAATATGATAGAAATCAACAGATACTTTCAAGACAGAAATCACGGAGATGCCTCATATATTTAAAGCTCAATCTGAAAGTAGCATACATTTCTGAAGAAAAAGTACAGATGCTAAAATGGGAACTGCTTGGAAAAGCACCAGAAAAATAATAATCTGTCTATGTCTACATGGCTGCAATGTTTGCACCTGAAACAGCTCTTCAAATAGCAGCTTTAATAAAAAACCTGTTTATTTTAGTAAGAATAGAGCCCTCTTAAAGTATTACCCTGCATGCCTGTGCCACTTGCATATTTGTAGGATGAAATCAGGTGATTTCCCCAAGGGCACACTGGTGACAGAGAGGTGAATCAAGAACTTCCTCAGGCCTAGCTTGGCACCTTCACCTTACAACCTTTTTCTTGTTAGCACATCATTCTGTTCTGGTCACTTAAATCTCTTGTCGAGTAAAAGCACATCTTGCAGCACAAGACTTTACAGCACTGAAGTCCCATCTGAATTTTTGAAGTAGGGGTTAAGTGCCATTTAAGTAGTGCAGAAACCTTGTGTTATCCCCACTATGATACACGAAATTACAGCTTGGATTATTTTTACTAGGAAATGTTGTCTTGCGGCAGAGGAGAATGAGTGAAAGAGATAATAGGATTAAAACTAACTGGCTAAACTGGCTTGATGTTTGTTATATCTCCATTCTCATTTCTTTCCCATCGAGGCAAACACCACCGCCTTTATCAGTAATGAAGCTGTTTATCTTGGTAAAGTGCTGAAGTCAGAGTTAGAGTTTTGGAGAAAATGGTTGATTGAAGAAAAATGGCATTTGCTTTTCTCTTATTGCAGTGGCATCAACATCAGTGAGTCCTCTGAAGTCCCCTGAAAAATGTCTGTCCAAGACCAGAGAGGAATAAGGGTTATAATACTGTAATACACCTCCTCTTCCTCAGTCCTAATGAGGGATATCGCAGGTTCAATTAGATGTCCATTTGAAAAAAAGTTGCATACATTACTCATTTTTAGGTTTTTATTCTTAATTATGACTTGAAATGATGAAAATTTTTGTCAACAGTATTGGTGTAGGACAATAGAAGAGATCTAGCTGATTGGAAGTTCTATTAAAAATGTAGTAAAAATGGATGTATTAAAAATGAAGTAAAAATTACTGTCACATTTATTATTTTTTTAGGTTTTTTTTTTTTTGGTTTAGGTTTATGTAGCAGTAAAATCTGGGACCAGAATGTTTTTAGAAGACATGAAGATGTACTGATGTTGAGTTCTAGGGTGTTAGAAAAATGTCAAGCGAACCTTGTTTGGCAGCAGTTTCAGATAGGCTATTTGTATGGCTGCTAATGGGAAATGATCTAAATATGAATGAATAAATGTTTCACCAACAGGATTAAGTATTCCAAATGTTTCATGGGATACACATATGCACACAGAGTTTAAATAAATATGTAAATTGCATGGCATGGACTGCAAAAGAATATAGTCTTTGAAGCTCTCCCCAAGGTGTCCTTTTAACATTTGTTTTCTGGCTTGTTCTGTCAGGCTGAGGATACTGCGAATATGTAAGAAATGCAAACTGCCAGCCAGCTTTTGCTTTTAAGACAGCTTATTTGATTGCAGTAAAAAAGTTAACTTTGCTTTTTGATTTTATTTTTTTTTTTTTAAGCATTATTAGCATGACAGACTAGAAAACAAATTTAACAAAGGTGACAGGTATCAATCGTTCATTATCCATCTCAGTCTCTCTGGTGGCCAGCAGACCAGATAGATTATAACAGCTCCTGGGTCAGATTCTTCCCACATACACAATTCTAAAAAAAAAAAAAAAAGTTATTGTCCTACACTGCAGCTTTTTCTTTCTGTTTTCTTATGGTGTTTTACTCAAAGCCATGCAGGGACAGAGAACTACTAAGATAAAAATCAAAACCCTCCTGCAGTTAGGCTTATCTGACTCCATCTCCTGTAATGTTGGAATATCTTGTCTTTAACTGGTGCCTCACCAGCTAGCTACCATCTCACCTCCTGCTGACTGCTGAGTTGTTTATAAAAACACATTTTTCTCTGTGTATGATACAGATGCTTCGGAGGGGAGAGGAATATATTAAGCATGCAGAAGAGATAGAGAGCCTTTTCAAGTTTCATGAGTCTTGGTGGGAAATCAAGGGAAGTTAGTGGCAGAAAAAATAATTCAAACTCTTTAAAGCTCTTTTGAAGTGATTTCTTCAAAGCCCCCCTTTTGCATTTTACTGTGGAATCCTTAAGCTTGGAGATGCAAATCCAGGCATGATATTGTATCACTCAGGAAATTGCACAAGTTAAATCTACTGTGAATGAACAGGCAGGCTGAGATTCACCTCACCTGCCTAGAAATTTAAATGTCTGTGCAAGCTATTTAGTTTCTCTTGTCAGTGGGAGATAAGTAGCTGAAGAGGATGGTTCATCTTGTCCTAAGCTGGGTGTCAAGGAGAGGTGGTTAGAGCCATACTTCAGAAGTGCACTTCTCTGTCCTTTAAATACAGATCACTAACTTGAAGGAGATAGGTAGATAATTTGACTGAAGTCAGGTTAGATAAGGTCCATCAGCAGTGATCTGCAAGTGAGCATCGTGCTGGTAGTCATAGAATAATAGAATGGTTTGGGTTGGAAAGGACCTTAAAGATCACCTAGTTCCAAGCCCCCTGCCATGGCAGGGACACCTGCATGTTCCACTGCAGAAGAGATGAAACTAGATCTAAACCTTCTTTCCTACCCTTTTAAAGCTATCCAGGGAAAAGGAATAGAAAAACATGCTTTAAAAGCGTATCTACACTAACAGTGTGGGAGATAGAGGAGAAATTTGACATGATATATACTCAGCTCCCTAAATCTTTAAGGTATCTGTAAGTTATACTGGATTCCCATTTCATAAACAGAATTATTCATTAGACTGAAAATATTATAACAAGAAAAGTTTTGAAGACAAGATTTATTTCAAATGAGAATTTAGGATGTGAATTTTGAAAGTGTTCAGTGGTCACTGAACAGCAGCAAGTTTCTACACCTTCTGCATATGGATATGTCTTGAATTTTCATTTCTGAATGAGAAAGAAGTAAAGCCAAAAGAATCAGAATTAGCTCTATCCCTCTCAGGATTTCCTTTCTCAAGAAGTCAGTTAGCACTAAGATAGCAATGGCAATGGACTCAAGCCAAGGCAAGTCACCTTTGAAAAATGTCAGTTTAATCATTTTGAGGCAACTTTTCAAAATAGTGAAATAAAGGATTTAAAAATAACTTTAGCCATATTTTATATAATTTTAATTTATGAGACTAAGAAAGATATTTTTCAAAATAAGTGATCAGTTATTAAGTGAATAAAGAGTTGATTTGGGGTCACTGCATTCAGCTCTGTAAGAAAAGACCCCTTGAAAAAGTAGAAACTGGTAGAATCAAGCCCTGTTTTACTTGTAACCTCTTCAACTACTCTGCTAGTCTTTGGATTTCTTTCCTGCTGTGCAGGAAATCTAGATTAGTCTGTTTGCAACGGGTTTTCTGGGGTTCATGTAGTGTCATGGCACAGCAGTGTTTGTATTGCAAGAGAGGTAATAACAAGATGGCTTTCTGAAATGTGGTATTTTCACAGGCAAACTGGGTACTAATGAGGCCCCTATGGACAGCTGGGTGATTTAAATATTCTAATTCCCATCCATCTCTTTTGCAGAAGTAACTTGTTTACCACTTTACTGCTGTGATGGCAGCAAGGACTGTAGTACTAGAGAGTGGAAAGAAAAACTGTTGTCTGAGTAGCAATTTTAGAGGGACTCTGTTCAGTTCCTTCCAAGATTTTCCCCTGAGCAAGTTCTCTGATTCTCTTCCTCAAGGATTTGCTGCCAAATACATGAAATGACCAGTTGGTCTGTCTGAAATACATAGGGCAACCTGACAATGTGGGGGAAAATAAGTCAGCAAAATCTGATGGTCCCTGTTCATTTTCCATCCACCAGTCAAAAAAATACATCCCCATAAGCAGAGAAATCACCCCTTGATTTTCTGCTCTGCTCCAGCTATTGTCATGCCCTCTAGCACAGAAAAATAGCTATTGGCTCTTGTCTGTACCTACGCTGCTCTCACTAGAGCTTAAACAGTCCAGAAAGAATATTTTTCTTTTAACAAAAACAATTGTTTCTCTCAATAAGTTTCAACCAACTGCACAACAGCTCTGCTTTTGTGTGTTCCAGCATCTTGAGCTTTCTGCTAATGGTCAACATCACAGCACTGTGCACCTGCAGTATGAAAAAGGGAATGCCACATGATGCTGCTTCCTTTGGAACAAAACAGTTTTGTTCTGAGCAGTAAGTCTCACAAAAAGTCACATTTACAGAATGATACTTTTGTACCTTTTTTTTGGATTAAACCTTCTGATTAAAGCTCTTTGGGTTCTCTTTCTACATTTCTTACACCGTTGGGTTGAAGTAGCTGTTTTGATTTAGATACTTTAATGTGAGAAAGGGCAAAATTATGCCACTTGCAGAGTGTATTATATTGTGGTATATCTATAAATGTGCACAGATTGATACTAGGCGCACTAACATGTAATGATAAAAGGCAGCAATAAGGACCTCAAACTGTAGAAAACTCTGTACACAACTGTTTCTTCAAGGAGGGGTAACAACAGCTCCTCATACTTCAGTGTATAAAGAACTTGCCAGAAACCAGTAAAATCACAGAATCATAGACTGGTTTGAGTTGAAAGGGACCTTTAAAAGTCATCTAGTCCAACCCCCCCTGCCAGCAGCAGGGACATCTTCAACTAGATCAGGTTGCTCAAAGCCTTATCCAACCTGACCTTGAATGTTTCCAGGGATGGGACACCTACCATCTCTTTGGGCAACCTGCTTCACTACCCTCATTGTAAAAAATTTCTTCCTTATGTCTAGTCTAATTCTACCCTCTTTTAGTTTAAAACTGTTACCACTTGTCCCTGTTACCACTACAGGCCCTGCTAAAAAGTCTGTCTCCACCTTTCTGATAGGACCCCTTCAAGTACTGAAAGGCTTCAATAAGGTCTCCCTGAAGCCTTCTCTTCTCTAGGTTGAACAACCCCAACTCTCCCAGCCTTTCTTCATAGGAGAGGTGCTCCAGCCCTCTGATCACCTCTGTGGCCCTCCTCTGGCCCTGCTCCAACAGGTCCACGACTTTCCTGTGCTGAGAACTCCAGAGCTGGATAGAGTACTGCAGGTGGGGTCTCACCAGGGTGGAGCAGAGGGGCAGAACACCTCCCTCGACCTGCTGGCCACACTTCTTTTGATCCAGCCCAAAATACAGTTGGCTGCTCTCAATGTCTTCATCCCCCAACCTGTACTGATACTGGGGATTGCCTTGACCCAGGTGAAGGACCTTGCACTTGGCCTTGTTGAACCTCATGAATATCATCACTTAAGATTCTCAAAATAAAGAAATAAGTCATTTCAATAGAGAAAAAAGTTACAATTCCAGTAGTCTTTCAAGTTAGTCTAAAATGGAAATGTAGCTGATGATGTCAGACTTGTGTCAGAAGACCACTGATTTGAAATCTTTAGTGACAATGAAACCTAGGAGAAAGGGAAGGAAACACAAAGCAAAGTTTTATAAAACAAAATCCTAGTAAGTTATTCCTCCTGTTTAGATTTTTGGGGGATTTGAGGTAATAGTGTAAGAGCTCAATTTCCCACATCTTAAACAGTTATTTTCATCTTTTGCTGAAGGCTGTTGAAACACAGACTTTTCCTCTTTGAAAAGGAGACAGGAAAAGGAAAGTTTTCCCTGATTCATTCTCAAAGACAGACATTTCTTTAATATCCAAGCAGCGTGCCTCAGCAGCAAAGAGGACAAGGCACTGGGGTGCATAACATTATGGAGGGTGGTAATTTTCTCAAAAAAACAACTAGGCAGCTGTAGGTCAGAGCTCTTTATGTCTGCAACACTCTTCTGAATATTATATTCTTAGCCTCAACTGATTTGGTGTGGTCATTTCTGTAACGTTCACTTTACAGCAGTTAATGTCATGAAAATTGTGTGAAGCTGCCATAAACTGATTCAAAACACTCCAGGAGATTACAAAAGTGAAGGCTTTGGATGGGCTGGGATTTCCTATACTGCATGAAATCTGGCTGCAATTGATTTGCATGCAAAGATTGTTTGCTCAGTCCTACTGTTAAGTGGTTTATGCTGAAAATAAGCAATTTTGCTTATTTCTGACGAAGCCTGCTCTTTCAAGTGGAAAGCAGCACAGTGGCCTTAGGCTGCTGTGGGACATCATGGGACTAGGGACTGCTCTGGGATTTGCACTGTATGAACCACAATTCCTCCAGCATGCAGAGGCATTCTTCAGCCCATTCAGACTGCATGAAACTGTAATGTGCATTTACTATTTTCCAAAACAACATTTGCCTCCTGTTTTAAAGATTCTGAGACAGAGATACTTCTTGAACTAATCATTAGTATAATGTCTTTACCAATATGGCTTTTGAGGGGTACCTACCTTTTCTCAGGTAAAATAAACACCTTCCCCCTGCCAGTATAACTGTCTGAAAGTTATCTATCTGGCCTAAATTAATTTGCCCAATTCCCTCTGAAGTACCCTGGGAAAGATAATCACCTCCAGATGATTCAACTGACCTATTTTAAACATATATTTAGGAGAAGATTAATCAGGATTTTGTCTTTCCCAAGGTTCTCCTATCCTGAAGACTCCTCTGTGAATCTAATGACTAATATTTATTTTGTCTAGAGAGTTTATACAGTAGCATCTTCCGTAATAGAGTTGATAGATAAAGACACATGAAAGTGTGCAAATCTAATAATAAAACAGTAGCAGTGGGAAAATACATGTAGATATACATAGATCAAAGCAGCTCCTTGAAATTTAGCAGATTATAGAAAATAGATAACTGGGTTCAGAGGAGAAAATGAAAGAGAAAAATAAGAAGAAAACATCTCAAATAATTTCTTTATATAATCTGCATTGTGCATCTTGTGTTGTATTCATATGCATGACAATAATATTGTTTGATGATAATAAGAATTAACAAACCATCAATGCAGAGCTATGGAAAATCTACAATTGGGTTAGATTTTTTTTGCCATCAGGTTTTTATTGACCTGTACAGGCATGTCATAAATGACAACCCTTTCTCTGGAAAACTTCCAGTTTAAAATATAAACCGTAATAGCCAGATGAAGTAAAAATGCACCCCACCTTCATTGCATAAAGGAAAATAAAATATAAACAGATTGTGCAAATTCATAGCAGCAGTTTCATCCATTTTTCTAGTATCACTGTATGAATTACTGGTTTGCTTTGAATGTGAGCACCATGATGACTTTTCAGGTTTTGATGGAGAGATTCTTTCCTACTTGTTACTTGTGACACAGAGAAAAAGATTAAAAGATAAAAGGAAGATGTGTTACCGAGACCTTTGGACACCAAAGGTAAGAGAGCTGACCTTGATATACGACAGATTCAGTAGGTGCATCAAGCAGAAATTATGGATGGACTGAAATAAAACCAATTACATCTGATGTAAAGGATCGTGAGGAATGGGGACATTAGAGATAGCTAAGAAGAAAGAAGGATTAAAAGTTTGGATAACATACCAAAGCCAAAAGAAAGGATTTTACAACAATCGAGGGGAAGAGTTTTCAAAGCTTTGAGAAAATTTTCAGTAGAATAAACAGCATGCAGACCATATTGTCAAGATAATGTATATGGAGAAGCTTCATTCTCAGTTCGTAAATATATCTGGGCCATAAGAAATCAGATGAGACACTACAATAGCATGCCTCCATTTGCCAAAAGGAGTGACCAGTCAAAACAAGAAAATAATTTCTCACACAGTTCCCATTAGAGATACCAACAGTTTCCCTTTGTACCAGGGTGTGGTAGTTTAACTTGGCTGGCAACCAAACATGACACAGCTGCTTGAACCCCCTCCCCTTCCCGCTCCACCCACGGAACAGGGGAGAGAATTGGAGGGGTAAAGGTAAGGAAGCTTGGAGGTTGAAATAAGAACAATTTAATAATAGGAGTAAAAAAAAATTAAAATAGTAATTATAATTTTATATATATAAAAATAAAAATTAGTGATGTGTAGAACAATTGCTCACCACCTTCCTGTAGCGATCCTGGAGGCTGGAAAAGGAAACCTGAATCTGAAACCAAAGCCCAAGTGATTCCTGAGAGAATCCTCCCACTTTCTGGTCCACCTTCGTTAATATATTGAACATGATGTAATATGATATGGAATATCTCATTGGCATATCCAAATGCCAATTCTGAGTTTTACTAATTACTATGTTTTCCCCCCTCCCTGTACTTTGCACCTGCAAACTACCCACAGTGTCCTTGTGCTTTATCAACATTCTTCTCATAACAAATCCCACACTGAAACCAAAACACAGTTCTTTCTAGCTACTAAGAAGAAAATTAACTCTATCCTAGCAAAACCAGGACATGGGGACCTGGGTCAGACCTGTAACATGCACTGTCCTTTTCAGGACCTTGAGCAGAAGCAGAGAGTGGCCTCATGCTCTGCTTGTTGCAGTTTGCAAACCTTGGCTGTGCAAGGGGATGCAACAGAATCACAAACACAAATGCTCTGCTACAGGGAATCTGGCAGTGAACTTTGCCTCTCCTGCAGCTGCTCATATAGGAGGAAGTGATCTGGGCTATAAATATGGCCAGATGACTTTTTATTTCCTTGGTAACTACCGAACATCCAGCTACATGGTAAAATGCATGCAATAGCAAGATAGTTGCAGTTAAAGAGTAAATTATGATGACATACGTTATTTTTCAATGTCTAAACCATTGTTGAAGGTTACATAGCAATTACTTTTGATCTCATTAAGAATAATTAGTAATTACCAAGTACTCCAAGGGAAATGTGATTACTGTGAAGCTACCTGGTATTTCCCCAAGGGAACTCTATCTAGTTACAGAATATATATGGCCCATTACTTAAAGCAGCACATAAAATACCACTTTATTTATGCAGTACAAGGAAAACAGGCCTGTAAAAAAGTGTTTAATGAAATATTTGGCAAAGATGAAAGCTTTCCAGTGACTATACTACAGAATGTTTGCAAGCTATTTTAAATCAGCTACCCTTATCTGCCATCTAACACGTCTTATTTTTTAAGGTAAAGGAATAGATGCATTAAAAAAAAAAACAAAACCCAAACCATGACAATCCTCCACACCTTTTACTGATGCAATGCTCAGAGGATAAGATTTGGAAGACACCTGCTTCTAACTAGAAAATGCTGGAGGCAAAAGTGAAGCAAGCTCACCCTAACCAGCTGACCATAGCATTAGTGTGAAAGAATACAGATCTACCTGCCTGGCTTTGCCAATAGCCTTCAGAAAGACAAACACATGTTTAAGTCTCAAAAGAAACATTCCCGAAAGAAACAAAGAGAACAAAGCTGTAAGCTGGTTTTGCACACTGATGGATTTGCCAAGACCCTCTGCTGCTGTGAATAAGGTATCTGATATCGAAGTAGAATGCACCAATTTATTTTAAAATGTTTCAATAATAATTAGAAAGGAAACATTTCATATTGGTAACTGGCTATGTGTGGAACAGTGCAAATGTTTATACTGAATGAATGATTTATGGATTTTTGTGATCATGGAGTTGACTGAATGGTAAGGTTTTTTTTTTGTTCTGAACTGTTGGAAAACAATTCTGTTTTGTGAGTTCAAAAATCTCAAAGTTTCATTTTGTTACACTTTGGAATCCAGTAAATGGAAGAACAGAAAGCATCAGTAAAAATCAACACATATTAGATTGGTGCAACAGCCCATTTTGAGGAAAACCCATTTTGTCAGAATCAGTCCAATTAGCCCTAGTAGGAAATCATCCTTCAGAAATAGGAAGAACCTGGACAGGAAGAACCTGCTTTTCATTTTGAGTTACTGTTTACCAGTGATCTACAACTGGGAATATCAGAAGAATTATTTTCTCCCTCTTTCTCACATTTTCTAATTGGACTCAAAATGGAAAAGTAAATGTTACTTTTGAGTATCTTTATCATGAAGAGTGAGAAAGTTGCCTTTGCTACTATGGCAGGGCCAAGAAATCTTTGCTAAGGCTTAGAACACTCCTATAGTAAGCAGTGTGATACTGTAATGATAAGCTGGGAGACCCACAAGAGGCCTGAAAACCCACATTTTTTCCAAATTGTTTATTATCAGTGGTGCTTACATTGAGGTAAGTGTTTTGTCTCCTTCATTGTGAACAAGATTTTATAACCTTTCTTCTTATTTAATATTAATTCTTGAGTTTGACTCTACTATTATTATTTCAGAAGTCACTATTTAATTTTGTTTCACTTCAGCCTTTAACATTTTGTCAGTGCTGTAAGTATCATTTGTACAGCTCAGTTTTGTAAGTAAATACCTATTTTTCTATTTTTTCTCACACAATATATTGATTCAGCACTTTGAGAAACACTTTTTTATGATCATTTGGATATTTTTTCTTTCCACACTGATGGTACCAATGTCTAAATGTGTAGAAATAATATTTATTGAATTTTCAGGTCTTATGACTATCTCATGTTTAAATCAGAGCACATATCCCCTCTGAAAAAGTACATCTCTTTTAGGACCACATGGATTAACTTTCAAACATGTTGAGACTCAGAGCATACTTGAAACTCAGAATGTATTTCTGTGTCTTTTAGAACAGGTATGTGAATGCAGTTGTCTAAGCATTGGCTGGTTCCCAGTCACAGTTCGGGATTTCTGCACTGCACAGATTACATTTCCTTTAAGACATTTATTTTTGCTCTCATTGCATGGTTCTGGTGATTTATCTGGAAACAAGTTTATAAGTCTGCAGTAGAGTTTCACTTGCCATTTCCTTCCCCTTTGGACCATAACCTCATGTTAAAATAGACCTGCTGTCCTCCAAACACTCAAGGACAATATGCAGGATTTTCTGTACTTATCATCCTGCTGTGTAGCTCTTCATCAAATGACTTTCTCTAATCAAATTAGATTACCTCCAGCATGTTATCCTTGTCTGCTCTGTGTTATATCCTTGAAACTGTACAGGTGATCTTGTCAGACAAAGATTTACTCTTTATAAAACCGGCCTGAGTGTATTTGTCCATCTCAGATTTTTCTCAGTGCTGTGTGATCTCAGGATTTCTTTTCTTTTTGAGGTCCAGTATCTTGTCTCTCTTTTCTCTTTCATCTTTGCTCAATATTGACAAGGCTATGTTAGTCTCTCTTTAGAGAATTACTTGGTTACACTCAACCAGAAACACAACTCGCTATTTCCTTTCAGCTCCAAAGGAAAAGACTTAGGACCTTGGCTGGATTCAGTGAACAAGTGCCACACAGACGGTTTTAAGGTTCCATTCTCCCTCTGAAGGGCTGAAGACATTTTACCAAAGATACTTAGCACTTCTTACATTTTGGGTCTTTATTCTGCTTTATGTCTGAATATTTTTCACTGTGAGGGTGGTCAGGCACTGGAACAGGTTGCCCAAGGAAGTTGTGGATGCCCCCTCCCTGGAAGTGTTGAAGGCCAGGCTGGATGAGGCTTTGAGCAACTTGGTCTAGTGCTGATGGCAGGGGGATTGGAACTAGATGATCTTTAAGGTCCCTTCCAATCCAAACCATTCTATGATTCTATGATTTACACTCACAAGTTTAGGACATAAGCATGTTCCTGTGGTCCGAGGGCTCTGCTCACGTTAGGAGCTGATGTGATGCTGTAGATTGGACCACTCCAAAGAACTGGACCATGGTAAATGTCCCTGCCCTATGCTGTCTGCAAATAGCTTTCCCCTTTGTGCTGTCACGAGAGACACATTTTCTCATTTAAAAGCCATAAAAGACTATATTTGGGGGATAATCTCCTAAAATAGTGAGTATTGCTGAGTAGTTTGACATTAAAGGGAAATATTCTGCCTTATTATATAAAGTTCAGATTACTCAGAGCATGAAAGTATGTGTTTTGCTGTTAGATGGTGAGTAGTGTGATTCAAATAGAATTATCAGATCCTTAAAATTACCCAAATATTCAAGAGCTTTGCTGACTCCCAGCCTATGTAAACGTAGTGTGCATCTTAACAGGGAACTCAAATCAGGGCTCAGTTTCATGCCTTAAAAATCACAACAACTACATTTATAAATACAATTTATAGAGCTGCTCTTTAGTATAATGGCCTTATGTATTAATCTTCTGAAGCATTCCTGTGTTTGTTTCTTGTACAAGTATTAGTCAGGTTTCTTTACGTGCCTTAGTGCATTGCTGAGAGGGAGAGGATGTGTTTCCTTAAGTACCACACATTTAATAGCAACGACACTTTTTGAAGACAAATAGCTTTGTAAGCTGCATCCCAGAAAATGAAAAAAAAAGGAAAAAGATGCATTAGACACAATGTATTTGGAATTCTGAAATATGTATGCAATCAGTTAGATTGCAGGGTTACTTGGCAAAGACTGAAAGCTTACAGGTTTCCAGAATTGAGTCCTACCCAGTAGATGGCATCCACACACCAACACTGGAGCCTATGCTCAAAGTACAGTGCAGTGAAGATTTTTGCAATGTTTTATTTGTGAAAGAAAATTAACTTTGAATCTTTGTGTTTTGCCTCAGGCAGTATAAGCAGTAAACACGATTTTCACACCAATAGGTAACAAATAGTTTTCTTCACAAATTAGATGAACCCTGATGTCTGGTTTCAGATTACTTTAGAGCAATGTGTGTATAATACATTCTCTTACATTAAAAATCTTTTTAGTTTTACACAGGATAAAGTGAAAATGACTGGAGATACACTGTGAAGCATGAATTATCTTTTGAACAGAAGACATTTTGTTTTTTAAGACCTGTTTTTAATACATGTGTAAACCATTCAATTTTTTAGCTGCCTGGTGCTTCATAGAGGTGTTTTACGTTCATATATTGGCTTCCTTGATATTATCACAATATATTTTACAGACATTGCTTAATTGCAGCTCACAAGAAATACCCCTGTGAGGCACTGCCAATCTGTAGTGATATATTTATACTTATTTTGTAATGGGGAAACAAGATATTGAAAGAAGAATGACCTAGTATACCAGTGCCAGAGTAAAGAATGAAGCTCAGGATATCTAACTTCTGCTTCCCTGCCCTGTCCATTAGAGGTGTTCCTCACACCTATCTATCTTTCTTTACATGTCTGATGGCACTTCAACACAGAACACATAACTGCACTTGTCTTGATAGATATGAAGTTTCTTGTGGCCTCTTGTATATGGAAATGTAGAGGGAAGCATGTTGGTGAAGATGTTCTGCATATCCTTTGGGACTGGATAGCTTTTATATTGTGTTATGTGACTAGGGATGGTGGGACTCCAATCCTGCATTTCTGACTTAAATGCAGATTTGGCCTATAAGAAAGCTAGGGAGGGACTTTTCATAAGGGCAGTTAGTGATAGAACAAGGGGAAATGGCTTTAAGCTGAAAGAGGGTAGGTTTAGATTAGATATTAGGAAGAAGTTTTTCACTGTGAGGGTGGTCAGACACTGGAACAGGTTGCCCAAGGAAGTTGTGGCTGCCCCCTCCCTGGAAGTGTTGAAGGCTGGGTTGGATGAGGCTTTGAGCAACCTGGTCTAGTGGAAGGTGTCCCTGCTGATGGCAGGGGGGTTGAAACTAGGTTGGATCTTTAAGGTCCTTTCCAACCCAGACCATTCTATGATTCTGTGATTCTATCCATCTTAGTTGCATTTACCCAGGGTTTGAACTGAACTGATTACAAAGAATCAAAAACTTACGATCATTTGATTCCCTTTACAATTCCTTTCCAATTCCTTTTTTGGTAAATATAACTTTTTTGAATTTTCTATGGAAATTTTTTAAAAGCTTGTGTTTGTTTAGAAACGATGCTGTTCAATCCCTGAATCTGTTTCCAGAGTAGTTTTGAAAAACTCTATTCCTTTGTACCATCCTGCTTGGACATGTGATCCAAATCCCACTGTGTTGGCAATGAATTCTACTCTGGAAGAGTTCTGATGGCAACAAACTTGGGATGAGTTAAGTTGTCCACTGAGACACTGACCTTTCTTGTCTGGCAATAGAGAAATCCTTCGTTAGGCTTACCCCTGAATTTTAGACAGCTAAAATGAGGGGAAATTAAACTATCCTTAAGAGGTTCATCTTTATGTATTATTAAACAACAGGTTCTGTTATATTGAGTATTTTATCACACTCAATATTTTATTTTCTTTCTGAATTAAAACTTTGTGGGCTGGTGTACAATTACCCAAGATTTTCTTTCAGAAGGGTCAGCTGATTTAAGATCTCTGGCCGCTACTCTGAGAGCTTGGACATTACCTCTAGAGACATCAGGGAATTAATGTCATGTCTAGGTTGTTTTGTTTCCCTGGATACCATTATTTAACACCGATTCCTCCTTTAGTCAAAGGAAATTGGAAAGCTTGATATTTGGTATAGCTGTCAGTCAGGCAAGGTACAAAATTACTGTCTATATCTTTAAATAATTGGGAAAAGAGTGAGTTTTTTCACCTTCAATTTAACTCTATCATTCTTTATGCTCTCTGCACTATCTTCAGGGCATGATTCCTAACATGAAATATTTCTAAGCATCAAGATTAGAACAGATTCCCTTCCTGGTAAGATTTAAAGGAACTTTCTAGTGATTCTATTCTATGTCTATTTCAGTTGAATGTGTTACACAAAAGATGACTATTGAGTTTGCAACAAATTCGGCCTCCTTATGAAATACAATGTTTGAGACCCTGACTTAATGAAATTCTTTAACAATGTATATCAGTCGACACCAGTGCTGCCTCTATTACATTCAAATAGATATATTTCAAAGAATTCTCTACTTTTTCAAGTGAAATTTCCCTGTGATTAAGTGGTGCCTGAAGGTGAATTTTCTTTTTAGAGTTTGAACAAAAACTGTGAAATCATTTGTGACTTATATCTCCAAAATGAGGTTTTCCCTACGGAAAAATTATTGCAATATTATTTTGCCCTCTATAAATAACAAATGGATAAAGTTTGAGATCTGAAGCTTGCCTGAACTGCCTATTGAACTAACCCCTGATGAGAAGTAAGTGGTTTGGTGATTAGTTAAGAACTGACATGAAGGAAGATAACCATGGCATACTTAAAACAATAGCAGATTTAGAACATGTGTTGAATGTGTAAATTTCAGTTTTGACCACTGTTGGCATTCACTATTTGTAGATACTGCATCTTAATCAACAAACCTCCCAGGCTTGATCCATATTCCTAAATTATTAGCTGTAAATGACTCAGATTAGCCACGGATCAGACAGAGAGCCCTGACTGAGCAAAGGATTACAAACTTCATCTTGGCTCATGAAGCTCTTTCAAACAATAGAAACCCTGAGCGGTTATAATTTAGAACTGAGCATTCATCATCTCAGGAGGTGAATTTTGTCTCCTGAGGGCTGAATCATGGACTTCTAGGGCTAAAGAATCGATTGTGAATTATTGAGAACTGCGAGAATCCCCTCTGAATCAGAGACAGGAGAAGATTTGTCAGATATCCTGAATCTGAACCCATGCTGCATTGCCCAATATATTGAATTAAACTGGGTGCAGTAATTCGCTACTAAACATGTAGATAAGACATCTACTTAAAGGAAAGTTAGGGCTTTTTTACTAGAGCACTGTTTATTTGGAATATAATTACTTCTAGAAATGGTGACCTTTACATGTCACGAACAGGGTGCTGTCAAGTTGTCTGTGTTCCAAAATTAGGTTCTGCAAAAAAGAAAGGCTAAAAGAATGGTAAAACAGTAGAAGAATAATAGATATGTCTCCAACTTGATAACTTTGGAAGGGAATATTATTTTTAATGTAATTGCCTTGCTGTATTAGAAGCAAATGACAAAACCTGTGTTAGTGAAGGAAAACAGAAGCCTGATTTTGAATATGAATCTTCTTCCACTTAGCTCTGCACAGACCTCGACACCTCCATATTTCTGTGGAGCTTTGTGAGGGTTTCTACAGTTGAGGCACAAGGGCAAGAGGGAAGAATCATCCTAAGACCCAGGAAGAATCAGTAAACCAATGAGAAGACATGATCTTGAAAGCATTTCATTTGGAATGTTGGTCCACTTTTAACAATACAGTGTCAGATTTAAAGTGGTGCTGACAGTCCTTTTCAAACAAGACTAACGGTACTGCTACCGTACAACCTTACTGCCTTGGGAGAGTTTGTGCAACAATTTTGCAGCTATCCATACAAATGACTGAGAGTGAAAGCTTGCATTATACTCTTCTACATTCTAAGCACAGGAAATTTGACTGTGTTTCCCTTCCAGTAAAGGTATCTTTCATGTCCCAGTTTTAACTGGTGGAAAGTAGAAGGTAAGAAGAAAGAATTAAAAAATACAAATTAAAACATACCTGATGGATGAACATGAGGACATTAATTTTTGGTCTATATGTTAATTGTTGTGATGTGTGTGACAGGCCACAGGAATAAGTGTACCTGCTGCTATGGTGTCTTGGGGACTCTGGGTTACAGCCTGGCTCTCTGGTGTCCCACTTGATGTTGCTCCTCCCCCAAAAGGGCTGTTTCAACAATCAGCTGGGTCTGGCATATGGGCTAATGGAATGCTGTGGATACATGTGAAATGCAGACCTATCCTAATGCAGTGCAGACACATCTGGTTGTCTGCTTATTAGTGATTTTCTATCTTTGAAAAAAACCCTATTTTAACATAAAAGTCTACAGGTAAAAAATGTATTGACAGCAGAATTTCAGCGTGAGCCATTAAAATGTGCCTGAAGATGACCATCCTGCTGTTGCTTTGAATCCCTTCCTGCAGCTTGCTGTGGACTGTTAGTCAAAAAGAAAACACTAAGAAGAAAGTCTACATTAGTCCCTGGACAGTACAAATGCAACTACACTTGAGTTCATATGTCCTGATTTCACATTGCATTGCCTGAGGATATACTGAGTGCTAGCACGAGGCAGTGTTCTTCCTGACTGTGGTTAAAGTTCTATCTTATTCCTCCAGTCATAAAATTCACTAAGTGAAAGGTCAGGTATTTTATTTGGGGAAAATACATGAAATGAATTTCTCCAATGGGAATTTGTACCAATATAGAAGCAGTCCTTCCTAACACACTTGCAATGTGATGAAAAATAACATTACAGCCCTGTTTTGGTGGTTTTAACACTTGGAAAAATATTGCTTGATACTAACTATTGCTGAGGATGGAGCATGACTGTCACTGTACATGAGGCAATACTTATCCAAATCTGTTCACTTTCTTCACTGTCACCAGGAATATCTGCTGTTTAACTGAAGTGAAAGGCCATTTTATTTAATATTTTATTTTTGACAATTATTCAAATAAGCTGATTACAGAATAGCAAACTCACAGGGAACTGAGTGTTTTGCTTAAAAAAAAGAAAAAAAGAAAAGCTTTCTTCAACCCAAACTACTGCTTGTGCACTTTCTAATGCCTTATAGCCAGTCTGGGAAAGTACATTTCCTCATGTCTGGCATCAAGACAGTTCTCAGGTGTATTGGGTCTGTCTGAGATGGACTTAATTTTGCCCATAGCAGCTCTCTTAGTGCTGTGTTTTGTAAAGGTTTTGATAACACACCAGTGTTTTGGTTACCGCTGTGTAGGAAGATTCCCCGAAATATTCACGGAGTCCTCATGGAGGTAAGAGTGAACTTTCGTAAAGTGACCTTTATTAGCTTAAAACAGCACACTTTTATAGGGTTCTACAGGGTTCATGTGGTACAAACAAACTACTATTGGCTTAATTAACTAAATATCACACATGTCATCTTATAATTAGTTATAAGTGAATTTACTTCCGCCTTCATGCTAGCCTCAGTCTCTCCCTCCTTCTGTTTCCAGGTGGCACTTCCTCCCCACCCCCGTGGCCAGCCAATCCTGTTGAACATCCTCCCTTCTGTTTACGACCTTGCTGTTGTTTCTCATCCTTATCTTTTAAGGAGACTTCAGGGGCACTGCCTTCAGGGCTACGAGCTGGGTTGTGCAGGCAGACCTTAAGTAAAACATCATGCCCTTGCTCTGCCAAGATATTCTCTACACCGCTGAGTAGTGTTCACACAGCACCAAGGCTGTCTCTTCAACCTTTCCTCCCCACAGTTAGGCTGGGGGTGGGGAAAATCTTGGAAGGGGACACAGCCAAGACAGCTGACCCAAACTGACCAAAGGGATATTCCATCCTGTGTGACATCTTCTCAGAAACAAAAGCAAGGAGAATGGAGGGGGAAGGGGGGGTATTATTTATTTACAACATTTGTCCTCCAGTGTAACTGCTATGCGTACTGAAGCCCTGCTTCCCGGGAAGTGGACAGACTGATGGGAAGTAGAGAATAAATATTTTGTTCTTTTCTTGCTTCTGCACACGCGGCTTTACTTTGTTTCTATTAAACTGCCTTTGTCTCAACCCACAATTTGGGGTTTTTTTGCCATCTTATTTTCTCTCCTCTCCATCCTGCTGAGGAGGGGGGTGATAGAGCAGCTTGGTGGACACCTGGTATTCAGGCAAGGTTAACCCACCACATCAGGTAATATAGAATTAGACTTCATATGAACACTTCTCTTTGCCCTTGGCTCACCTCTTCCTCTCCTCCTTCCCCTGTAATGCTCTAGTGCCTTGAAGACCAACTAGAACTGCCACGCTACACTTGTCTGTATGTGTTTTCATCCAGCTACCAGGAGAATTTGTACTGACTGCAGGAGGATTGGGGCATCAGCTCACAGCATCTTCAATGGGAATTCATGCTTTTCCTGAGTTTGCAAAAACTAACAGAGACAAAAATTAATTTTTGTATATTTTTGTATGATTTTCTTCAAATGTTTGTGTTTAAAGGAATGCAGACTGGTAGTGTTTAATCCTTTTTGTCATTATGGAAAATAAGAGATGCTTTTGGGACTAACTTACAGAATTATTTTGGAACAGTTCTCTTGCTAAAATTTCAGGGAGACCTGTTCAATGCAGACACTGCCTGGATGTTTAATGATTTCTTTGAGAGCAGTCCATGCTCTCTGGCTCCAGTCAGTGTTGATCTGAGAGCTGACTCTCAGCTGGTGAGGCTAATGCACTATTCCTTTGAAAATCTTCCTATTTCTTGTACATATGTACAGATGCTTTTATGCACATACCTAACTGAAGTTTTGCAGCACTAACAGAATTGAATTAGAAATAATTCTGGGTACAATTGCAATTCAAAATGAATTTTATTCAAAATGGATAACACTGCACAATGTTATTTGAATAGTAATGGCTCCCACAGAGGCAGTAGTTTTGGAACTATATTATTAGCAAAAAAGCTTGAATTACTACCAATACCCACATATTTGCAATATACTTAAAAATATTGCTGTTTCATTATTTTTTACCCTGCTTCAAGGATAGTTGAGATGTCCATGAATTGTGAAGCAGTCTTCTGGGCAGAATTTTAATTAAGTGGATTCTGTGGAAGTGAATTTTATGTTAATAAAGCAACCACAGAGTATTTTGGTTTATGTAAATGTTTTATGTGCATACCCTATGGGGAAATAAAAAGAAAAAAGGTATGAGCTGTATAAATATAGCAGCGTAAGAAAAAATAAATTAACTCAACTCTACCTCCACTTTGGAGAAGAAACTTGATTATTTGCAAATATTATACTATTTTCTTGAGTTTTCAGGTGAACAATTTGCAATAATTTAGCCTAGTCAGCTATGCGTGCCATCCCTGGGACAGGATAACTGGGCTTAGTCCCTGCAGTTCTGTTTAAGATGTATCATCTACTCATTTAAAACAGCTCCCATAGGTACAAATAGCTCAGGTGAGTTACTCAAAGTCTCATAGGAAGTCTCAGGTGAGACCAGGTAGACATCTGAAACCCTGAGAGCTCTCCTTCAGTGCACTAATACTTGAGGAACATCTGTTGCTTAGTTCACCCATAATGAGAGAAAAAATGAAGCTCTCCATGAAGCTTTTAAGTAATATTTCCCATAGCAATACACTGTACTGTTGTCTATTGTTAAGCTTTGAATCAACATGTTTGAATATTACCAGTCCTGTTGATGAAGGTGGTGTTGAATTTTTGTGTTACCCTTCAGGTGCTGTTCTCTAAGAAATTTATGTGATTGGTTGTTTTTTCTAAATATTTAACCTCTTCAGGGAACGATACCGTCTCAATTTAAAATTTTCATAATGTGTGCCTGATTTTCAGCTCTTCTGTGATGTAGTTGAATTTAAAAACTTCAGACATATGTCTACTTGTAGGGTTGGCTCAAAACCTCTCAGTGAAATGGTTAATATCAGTGGCAGTGACAGATTCTCCTTTTCCAGAGACTTTGTAGGTGCCATATTCCAATATTGTGTTGTTATAGTCTTGATCCCTTGCATGGGCACCTCGGATTTGTGCCTGTTTCCACCCTTGCTGACCCTGGGAAGAGGAGCAAAGCAAGTCATGGACTCCTTCACCTTCCTTTCAGTGGCTAGGGTGACCTGTTGCCTGCACTGCCTCAGCAGCTGAGACAGGAGGAAAAAAATCTGAGAATGGAGCCGGGCTCCCCGCTGAAGTACCTTGTGAGCTTGCTTACTTCCTGATGACATAAACCACTCAGTTGGAAATGGACCCTGAGAGAAGAGCACAAAATAGATTTTGCTGATCCCATCAATCTGCTATTGTGGGAACCTTCTGCCAGTAGCACCAGCTTCATGGTCCATCTGGTTTGAGGCCAAGACTATTCTCAAGACTTTGCATCCACTTTGCTTGGATATTAGTATAGACACAGCTGTAAACTTGTCTCCAATGGTTTCTGGAAGAGGAAGAGCCAGGCATATTCAGCCTTCTAGTCCTTAATTGCAGAGCTGTTCTTAATTATTTAAGATGTAAACATATGCAAGTTGATTGAGTTCCCCTGTGTGACCATCTTTCCTTGGAAGTAAGTGTTATCTCTGTATTTCTATCCATGCTTTCCAAAAAAGAATCTCTCAGGTTGCTTTCCAGATAAGGCAACCTGGCAAGAGAAGATGTTTGATAGGGAGCAACCACCAACACTGCAGGCTGGAGGCCTCAAGTTCAAATGCATGCTTTTTATCAGTCTAACAATCTATCTACATCCAGTGACAAGCTTTATAGCTATGTATGGAAAATGTCTGAACAATTTCTGCGTGGTGAAAGTAATAACTTCTGCTTTCTTTGGGGGATTGGACTAGATAATCTTTCAAGGTCCCTTCCAATCCCTAACATTCTGTGGTTCTGTGATTCTGTGATTCTTTCCTGGTTGGAGGACTCTCTAAAGATGTCCATCAACAGAATTTGACAACCCAAGGGGAAAAGTGAGGGAAAATTGTACCTCAAAACTCCAGATGTTTTTTCCAAGGGTTTCTGTAATTGGATTGTCATGTCTTTTTGTTATTTTTATATTCTGATAGTACCCATGGGTTCAAAACTGGATCAAAGCAATAGGCAAAGCCAGGCACACCCTGATTAACAGGGATAACATGGGGAGGAGGTGGAATCTCCCATAACTTTTGCCAGTGACTGCACCTGGTCTAAATTAGTCCATTTTGACTCTGCCTATAGTCAGTGCAAATGTGTTGAAGGTGATTCATCCCATCCTAGGATAAGTATCTACTTTGGATGAGAGGTATATATACACTCACTATAGAGGGAAACAGCATAGACTGGATGCTAAACAGTTAAAGAACAAAGGTAGGTAAAATATAGCTCACTTGTAATTCTAACAAGGGGAAATTTTGAGTCTTTATTAGATCTAGTGTGTAAAATAGTAGCACTGTGGGAATCCATTGACCTCACAGGCATGGAAGCAATATTTTTCTTGCAGATGAAAAATTGTTTGCCTTTATTTCTATAAATAATATAGCTTTTTATTTACATACATTTTAATATGCAATTTAGGCTTTAAGTAATTGTTCTGTTATGTGGGCTGATTATTCAAACAGATATTGCCACAAGTCTGATTTCCATTGTCCAAAAAGAAAAGAATGTTCTCTGCGGATACATGCAGGGATCACCAGGGAAGTATTAAAGCTTCAATGATCAGTAGAATGCAAGAGTGTAATAAAAAGGGGCTTAAATAAGATGGCATGTAAAGTGAATGACATGCTTCTCTTTCTGGGCAAGATATCTTTAAGCTGTGAAGAATTTGTAATGGAATAACTGATACAGACAGGAGCATTTTATTCCCATCCTTTCATTTCAAAGTATTGCAAGTGAGAACTGATGAGGACCCCTCTGAAATAAAGAAAACTAAGTTCAGAGCTGTTCTCTGTGAAGGTCAGAGATAGAAGTGAATTGTGTTAAGAAGCTGCAAGTGATTGCTTTGTAATTTAAGAAAGGTGGCGAAAAGAGTTTTAACCTGAATCCACATGTAAAAGTGACTAGAATTAAGATAATTACAAAAACTGCAGACCATTACCCTTTAAAGAAACAACAAAAAAGTTAAAATAATCCAGACTCAACTGTCTGTGTGCTTGTGAGGAAAGACAAACCACAATATGTGCAGCAGTGTAGTAGATGAACAACAAACACTATTACGCACAAATCTGTCTTCAGAGAGGGTGTAGAGAAGACAGAGGCAAACTCTTCTCAAAAATGCACAATGAAATTACAAGAGAAGATGGAAACAAGCTGAAACAGGACAAATTCTGGTTATACATCAGATTTTATTTTATTTTATTTTATTTTATTTTTCCACCAAGAGCGTGGTCAAATAGTTGAACAGGTTCTCAGAAAGGTTTTACAGTCTCTGTCCTTGGAGACACTCAAAGGTCAGTTGGACAAGGCTCTGAGCAACGTTTGCTAACTAGCTCTGTTTTGTGTAGGGTTTGGATCATCTCCTTTCCAACCTAAATTATATGGGTGAATCTCCAAAAAATATATGAAAACTTTTGCGTGATCTGTCTGTGCTCAGTTTATCAAAGCAAATTTATTGAAAAAATGTGAGTTCCCTGAAAGAAAGGAGGCTTGCAGAAAGGCTCTGTTCTCATCTATCTTATGTTTTTTTTTTTTTTTTTTTTTTTAAGATTACCAATTGCCAGAATATTCCTGTCCTTTTTTAAAAATTCAAAACAGATTTTTTTTCCAGGAAATTTCAAAATGAAAATATTTGGAAGCAAACTCAAATAAAAGGTTTGAGTTAGAGCCATGCAAAGTGTTTGCATTTGGCTTGGCCCATGGAAAAAAATGTCAGTCAATCCTTATCAAAAAGAAAACCTGAAAACAATCAATTTTTCAGGAAAGCTAAATGTTTTCTGTATGACCATAATTCCAGATTTCAGAAGATTATTTGGGTGTGTTTGTATTTTGGAAGAATGTTCTATTTTGTTCAACTGGTCACTGAGCCAGAGAAGCTGTGTTTGTAGCAAGAGCAGAGCAGAAGGAGGCAGCTAGCCCAGACTCAGCAGAGTCTTTTTTTTTCTTTTAATTCTGCTTTTCCAATGCGGCAGGACAGGAGTGTGAGAAGGTGCCAAGTGACATCCTCTCCTTTGTGCAAGGTGTTGGTACAGCTCTGAATCTGTAAACTGGTAAATAAGCTCATTCTGAGGTGGAAATACATCCTATTTTGGTCCCTGCTGTGGTGACTAGAAAGGTTTAATGTAATGTTTTATGCTGCAAACCAATTAAAATAGATAGAAATATGTGGAGTTTTAGCTCATCTTATTTAAATTCAGGAAAAGTTTCTAAGTTTAGGTGTCTAGATAAACTGTCAGCTGCATGCCCAGAGACCTCTGGGAGCCATTCACTGGCCAGAAGAAATCAGTGACACCACATACTGCCAGTGCACACCTAGCAGCCATTTTGACATGATTATCCCATAGTTAAACTGGTCATTAATTAAGAGCTGCCAGAGTTAAAAAAGGCCAGCTATTGTTATTCTGACTAAATAGCTAATCACTGAAGGAGGTTATCATAAGAACATGGGATAACTAAGGTTAGAAGGGGACTTAGGAGGTCTCTAGCCCAACCTCCTTTTCGTAGTGAGGTCATACCAGGTTGCTGAGGGTTTATGCAGCTGAATCTTAAAAACTACTGAGGTCTGAGATCCCACAACCCTTCTGGATCCTTGTTCTACTGCACAATTCCTGGAGGCACTGGGGGGCTGCTACTAGGTGATCCTGAAGCCATTTTGTCTCCAGAATAAACAAATCCCACTCTCTCAACTTGTCCTCATGTGTAAGTGCCCCAAGCCATCTTGGTGACCCTCTCCTGAACTCAATCTTGTTTATCAACAACTTTCTTGTACTAGGAGACACAAAAATGGATGCATTATCTTGATGTGGTCTAGCAAGTGCCAGCTAGAGGAGAGATATCACTTCCCTGGGTTTCCTGGCTCTGCTCCTCACCATACTGCCCAGGATACTATTGGTGTCTCTTGCTGCCAAGGTGTAAGATTGGCTCATGCTCAGCTTTGAAAGCACAATAGAGTTACATTACTGTGACATATCACTCTCTCCTTGCGTGGTCAAATTCTTCTTTTTATCAGATGCTTTTTTTAACAAATAGTACCTGTAGGTCCAAAGAAGGGCAACGAAGCTGGTGAGGGGTCTAAAGCACAGGTCTTACGACGCGCAGCTGAGGGAACTGGGATTGTTTAGTCTGGAGGGGAGACCTTCTTGTTCTCTACAACTACCTGAAATGAGGTTACAGCAAAGTGGGCGTTGATCTCTTCTCCCACGCAACCAGTCATGGGATGAGAGGAAATGGCCTCAAGTTACGCCAGGGGAGGTTCAGGTTGGATATTAGGAAAAAATTATTCTCTGCAAGAGTGGCCAGACATTGGAAGAGGCTGCCCAGGGAAGTGGTAGAGTCACCATCACTGGAGGGGTTCAAGAAACGTGTAGATGTAGCATTCAGGAATATGGTCTAGTGGGCACAGTGGTGATGAGTTGACTGGATGATCTTAGAGGTCTTTTCCAACCTCAGTGATTCTGTGATTCTGTGAAATGCACATTGGAGGACAGAAGAACTAGTCAAGAGGCCTTTATTTGGGGCAGGTAGGAAGAAGAGGACCCTATGAGAATGCATCTCACAGTCAGTAGGACAGGGGATGTCAGGTACCAGAGAGTGCTACCAACTGGAGAGGTACCAGAAGGACGTCAGTAGCACTAGAGCCTCAAGCAAGACAAGGAGTTCAGGGAACAGGGAAAAAAATGTCTGAATTTCTGAAAGAAATTACCTGTCCCCTAATTTGGTTAGCACTAGGGATCTAAGGAATCTCACCTCTTCAGAGAGCCCAGAAGCAAACCAAGGAACCAGATAGAGTATTAGAGAACAAGTGTCCAAAAGCCAGGTATAAAAAATGGGGAATGGGGAGAATATGTAGGAGACAAAGGAGGATGATACGTTAAAAACAGCCAGATAGGCATGGAGGAATCATTTTTGACGAGAGAGAAGCAAACTCATAGGAAGCACGAGGAGGAGAAGCAGCAGCCTGGGAAACAGGGAAACACACACAAAGCAGAAAATGGTGGAAAAGTGCATGAATGGGATTAAAAAGAGGTAACGTGAAGCAAATTGAGACTGTAACACTCTTCATACTCCCTGCCAGCTGGACATCTGTATGTTTTCCTGAGGGGAAAGAGAGGATGGTTGTGATGGGTGATAATTTTTGTATATATACATACATCTTCTTGAGAAGAAAAAAGGCCTCTGTCCTTATGTTTTAGGCTTTTGGTTTAATTACATTTAATGGCATCTTCCTTTAGCGCATTACACAATACAGCAGCTGTCACCAGAATGGGATCTTTCTACTTTGAGAGTTTAATGACCGATCATTTTTGCTTTGATGATGGCAGGATCATTGTGATGTTGAGAACTACTTATGATTGTTCTTGGTGACTTCTTTCTGCCTTCTGTTCTCTCAGTGAAAATGGAAAAGTTGCTCACAATGTTTTTTTCAGAGAGATTCTTTTTAAACTTGACTGAAATAACCTTCTTGATATGAGACTGCTTTTCCAGCAGTGACCTGACTTCTAAGATTAGGGTGAAGAATTGATTACTAGTCTATTCTGATATGAAATCCTGCTTCCTCTGCCTTCATGAGTGAAAGAAAGGGTGGATAAACTTGCTTGGCTTTTCTAAAGTACAATAAGCAAGACTAAGAAACTTCCTTTATAAAAATTGAGGTCTACAGTCAATCTTTAAAGAAATCCTGCACACCTGGTGTCATGGCAAAGACAACTGAAGCATTATTGTATGTACAAATGGCACAAGTGGCAAGGCGGTTATCTGCATGAGAGTTTTGCTAACCCTATAGAGGAATGCTGTGATGACTTCTGCAGTCCTTACTTTGAATATCATCTAGAAAACTTAAGAAGAGTCAAAACAGCTGCCGTACCTTATGGGTGCACTCTATTTTTCTAACTCTTTCTACATTTGTGGAACAAAGGCACATGAACAAAGGCAACTGAAGTGGCAAATATTCAAATTGGAAGTAAGACACAAAACTGTATTTGTCAATAAGACTGAATAGCCTTTGGATCCTGACTAAGGGGTGTGGTAAATCACAAATGTCTGCCTTTAACTCAGGAAGAGATGTATTTCTAAAGTCTTGGAGCTAATTGAATTGTGGGCTTTTGCATTTGAAAAGAGGATTATTACCATTCTGTGATTTGTTTGCTTCAGAGAGCACATTAGAAGACTGTATTAGTTTCTTCTGGCCTTATAATCCTGGCTTTGTTTACATTTTCAGCTGAAGCTTGGGTGTGAGCTCAGGAACAAAATGAGACTTGTCTATTTTAGGTGCCATTTTCATGCCTGCAAGCAAGACCTCAGACATGTTAGGTCCTCTACGCTATGTCAAAACACGTCTAGTGTGTTTGCAGACCCTCAGCTCTCCCTCAATACATTACTGTTGGGCCATCTGCAAGGTAATGAGAGAAAAAAAAGAGCAAGATGCCTCTCTCTCATCTAATAAATGGCTATAATCTTTACAGCTAAAAGGAAGGTAGTAGGATTTTCTTTACTAGGGTTTCTAGCTGTTAGCAAGACAAACACCTGATAAACTACTCAGGCTGCCACATAATTAAGGCACAGCTATGTTACATCATAACTTTTCCTCATTGAATTCCTGGAGTTGTGGGTTACACAAGGCAGATTTGTCCCTGGATTCTTCTCCTGCATAATGCCTATTAAAGTCTCTTGCCTAGGAAAGCATAAAATGGAAATGCAGTGACTTAAGCAGCATTCCTGAAGGGTCACAGGTTTAATGTCTGCCTAACGCAGAGTCATTGATATCTTCTCTGCATGAGTATTATTTTGTCACTGCTGTGTGATGCTTTGAAGAAGTAAAATGCTACAGAAATGTGAAGTAATAATAAAATATTTATGCATTCTTATCATGCAACCCCATTTTCCTAGTCTTTAATCACCATACCTGCATACGTTTCTACTGTAATTCAGGGAAGAGTTCAAGCATAGATTTAACTCAAAAACTGTTTCTTGTCACTGTACCTTATATTTCAAGTTGAGCACACGTCTATAAGCTTCTTGATTTTGGCCTTTATATTTAACCTCGGTGTTCACTTGTGTCTCTGTTGCTAAAATGTAGAAATTAAAAGGGTCATGAAATAGGTGCAATCAGCAGAGAACCTGAAGGGAAGTCCAAGTGCAAATGTGATTTTGGAGGTTAATTATTCCTTTTAGGATGTTTGACTTCAGTGAAATTCAGTAAACATTTTTTATCTTGGCAGCTGAGAAATAACATTAAACTTCCAGAAACTGGCTGCATGGAACAGGTCTAACTATTATAATTTCTACAGTATCTTGTGTCCTTTTTTTTCAGACACGTTTAGGTGCTGACGGCACAGAATTTATTCACGTTTGACCAGCAATACCCTTGGAATTGAACATCCTGGGTTTTATATCACAGTAGTGAACACAAATCTCCCTGGAAGATCTTTGCCTGTGGTCAGAAGACCTCCCTAGGCATGCTCTTGTTAGATTGAGTGATGAGCAAATTGCCTATTAAAGAACTCAGCATGGAAATGGTCATATTAATGACCCCTATCCACTTATTGCAGATCACTGTTACTATAGGTCTTCCTGCTG
>NW_010326513.1:0-1499 GCF_000700745.2 Antrostomus carolinensis | reverse complement strand
GATGATTGGCTATAGAAACAAAGAGAAGTAAAAATAGACTTTTAACCCTTTAAAGACTGTAAATCATCATTCAAATACTGTTAGCTTAATAGAAATACAACAAGGAGGTCAGAGGAACTAAAATTGTTTTTTTTTTTAATTTGGGAAAAATATATCATATTAATCAGGAAGTTATGCCTGAATGTCAACGTCGAGTTTAAACAAAATCCAAGGAAGTTTAAGCAAAAAAATTACACTAGAACTCATTCTTTCTTCTAAATTTAGTCCCATCTCTTGAATAAGTTTTGAGATTTATGGTGCAGGACTAAGGTGTGTTTCAGTTACCCAACTCTGAGGAATAAATTCTCAGAAGCCTTGCTTGAACTTTTATGTTCTTGAAAGCTCAGATACAGTTTTTTACAGTAGAGTTCTCAAGGTGAAAGTGTACTGTTTATCTCTTCTCACAGATATCTTCATCTGAGTATCTTACTCTATGTTCCCTGTATAACCAATGTGAAAAAATAAGCCTTCATAGAGTACAAGTAGCTAATTAATTTTAGGCCTATAATTTTACTTAAGAAGTGACTTCAAACGGTGCGTTGCTGCTTTTTCAAAAAGGATAGATAGCTACTAGGTCCTGCCTCAGACGCACATGGATTATTATTATTATTTTTTTAAACCAAGTCTGTTTTTTCCATGCAGAGTTCATTTGCCTTTTCTTTCTTTGTCAGATTTTCCCAGTGACTTCAGATCTCCTGGCTCCCAGCCTAGAGGTTTTTTTGTTTTGTTTTGTTTTTGGTTTTGTTTTTTTTTTTTGCCATGGTATAATCAGTTTTGCTACTCTGTATGTGGAAAAGGTGGCAAGGCAAAAGGAGCTTTAACCTCTTTTTCCATGTTTTCTGTAAGAGTAGACATACTCCCTAACATGGCACAACAGTTGTTACACATCCTTCAGTGAGACCGAGGCAACATCTGCCTTTGTGTGTAACAATTTCAAACAATTTTGTATATCCTCCAAAGAGTCCTATCGTAAGTGCATTTGTGACATTTGTCAGTCTGTATCACCAGATGAAGACTGAATAGCTTTGGGATATAGAAGTCTCACAGCAAAAATGAGAAATGGGTGAAAACAGAGCTATCATGTCTGAATGTTTTATGAAGAGAGGAAGAAAAGGAACAAAAGGACTTCTTCAAAAAGACTGCCTGTTCCTTCTGGAGAATCATATCTGCAATATTTCACTGTTCTGTTACTGGGCAGGTAAAGATGACAGAGATCACCAGGATTTTTACTTTCAACTTTCCCTTCAAAATAGAGGACTGAAAAAGGTTTTCTCCTATTGTATTCAAATATCTTGAGATATCAGTCTTGTCAAGCACTTGTTATCAACCCAGCTGGTAAGACATCACACCATTATCATTCATTAGGGCCAGTGAGTAAAAGAAAGTGAATAAATGCATCCCCTCCACAAATTTAAAATCATGTAAAGCCAGAGGTCCTACTGATACTTCCATGGTAGAAG
>NW_010326512.1:0-15602 GCF_000700745.2 Antrostomus carolinensis | reverse complement strand
ACCTCCTGTCTCTTCACTTGACCCTGAGAGACAGCAAGTTGGCTGGGTGAACTGGAGAAGATTCAGTGGAGATGCTGTTAATGGCCTAACAGGTACCATCAGTCTCTTAATCTATGCGAATTCTTTCCTCATTGCCACTTTTACTTAAAAAAAAAAAACAAACTCAGTAACAATCCAGTATTCTCAGGTGATCCCTCTTCTTGTGTTTTTTTTTGTTTGTTTTGTTTTGTTTTGTTTTATTTTTTTTTTTTTTTTTTTTTTTTTCCACTTGGAATGGATTCCCTCTGGAAAAAACCCAAAAAACTAATACACATAATTCTAGATGAAGCAGCTTGGGGAGCACAGATACAACTGATGCAGATCTGCTTAAAGTGCTGCCATAAAAATGATGACAATTAAACGCAACAGTGTCCACAATTTTTGGAGGAGTGTCTTATACAGAGAAGGATTTACAAATCTGTGTGGTAGTAAGCACTCAGTATCATTATTTTTTTTTTATATATAGCTGATTCATATAGTACTTACATACCTGTGATATCTATATTATAAAAATGGTTCTGTGTATCTGCTTGGCACTTACAAATTATAATGGAGAAAAATTGATTAATTGCACAGCAGAACTCTTTGACAATTTGCTGAACCTGCGTATCACTGACATAAATCTTTCTCCCAAGTGCCTTGACTATCACTAACTTGAAAAATCAACCAAGCAAAAACCCTTATGAGTGGGTTCATGGAAACAGAGACACATATTTTGTAGCTATGGTATGCAGCAGGTATCTGGGAAGAGGAGAATACCTGCAGCAGGATAGTATGTCTTGCATATTTTTAATAAGGGATGGCTTAGTATTGAAAATCTTACTGTTTGGGCCAAACCAGACCAAAATCCAAAGAACATTTGTCATTGATGACCTCTGCATGAAAACTGACTAATTCAAATGAGCTTAATTTTATTAATAATTCATAGAGAAAAAAATCTAGCTGTAATTGCAGAATGTGCACCATTCAGAGACTCATGGTATAGTTTATTTGTTGCATTTCTCCATTTTTTATGTTCATGTGCAAGGATACTAGTATTCACTAGAATCATCTAAATCTTGATTAATTTCTGATTTCCCTTTTCCTCTTGAACTATCTTACTTCAGAACACAAAATTATGTAAAAAATGAAGTGGTTTGCTAAGATGTAGAACAGTTTGAGGTGTTTCAAGTATTTAAAGAAAATACTGACTTTTTTTAGAAACACTTAAAATGAACTTTCATTAATCTTCTTAAGCTGAAAACTCAAAATTAGGAGCTGAGTCTTCTTCAGGCATTGATCCATTTCTTGCTTACTTTTGATACAGCTCCATTAATGCTCTTCTGTAACACCATATTTCCCTTTATTTTCCTTTATTATGCTCAGATCAGTTTCTCAAGCAAAGATTGGTCAGTCTACAGCTGCTTGTGAAGGCAAACATACGCACAAAGATCAACATGAGTCCACTAAAATATCTGCATATGTAGACAGGAAAACTGAAAGCTAACATGATTTCCCTTTTCCATATATATCCCCTGGATTCAAGGCCTCTTTCTTACAGGATGAGAAGAGACTGTCATTTTCAACAACCAGAGTGTGTAGCTAGTACAGAATGTCAACATGATGTTGCCAAGGCTTAGGAATGTAATTGTTTTCAGACAGCATCCTTCCATCGTGTACATAGCTCATTAAAAAGTGAGTGACTTCAAAGTCTGGCCATTATAGAGTTTACGCACTTCTCATATACACTGAACATTTGAGATTTACTTATTTTTATATTTACTAGTGTATCATGAGCAGAAACCTGGTAAAGAGGTTGGGAATCATTTTTGTAGTACAGAGCATTAAGTAATTAGGCATATCTGATGGAAAAAATAGCATTACTTCAATGAATTTCACTTTGTAATAAGCAAGAGATTAATTACATGCTTTTATTTTTCTTTAGGCATATTTCCTGCCACTATGAATTAGATTTAGATTTTAAAAATCAGATATAGTGGAAAAGTACTATGAACATGAATACACTTCCATTATTTCCACTGAAATAACCCATAAAACTAAAAAGTTCAGGCAGCTGCACCAGTTTATCATCAGAGGCAGTCATGTACCACAGCTATCTTAGTGTAGATGTCATTTGACTTTTTTAATCAAGATTCAGGTAGCAATTTTATACTCTTTTTTCATCTAATCACAGACTACAACCAAACATTTGCTTCAGTATTCAGCCAGTTCCATTTATGAGTCCCTGGTTTGTAATCAGTAATAATCTGATTTTACAGTGAGAAGGGCCCTTTGTGTGGATGCGCAGGCACGCAAGGATTGAAAACCTCCCACGGGAACCAGCCTCTTAACCTTCTCTCTACTAGCCAGTGCCTATCATTTCCTAATGTGCAGCATGAGCTTTACTTGCATCTGAGTTTGGTCTGCTCTGAGCTCCAGCGTCTCACTGCATGGTGTGACGTGCTTGCAGGCTGTAGTCACAAACTCACTATTTACTCTGTGGGATAAAATATTGAGACCTGTCAGACAAGTACTGCTGCAGATAGGCCATTACTAAAGGATAGGTATCATCTCATGTTCATCCTCAAGATCATAGCTGAGACATTTTAGAGCCTGGGAGATGTTGGTTTTTCTTCCCACACATTTTCTTACACCACACACTAGGACCTCTTTTCCAGTACACGGTAGAGGATTCCCAGGTGACTTCATGGTCCATGCATACAGAGCCTGGTGACTAACAGAAGGGTGGGATGGGGCACCGGTATCACCTTTTGATTTAGTTCCCTATCCAGTGAGGCACTCCTTTCACCCCACCTGCCATGTGTCTTGGGCTCCTGTACCTATGTATTGTCTCTCAGCTTTGAGGCACCTTCTTTAAATAAATACTAGACAGAAAAAATGTGTTTTGGGTGCAACTCATCTGATCAGACATAGACATCAGTATCTGGTGAGAGGAACTGTGGCCTAGGGATGCCCACACAACTCACTGCATTTCATTGCATAGAAGAGGAGACAGATTGTCTGTCTCAGGTACAGTTGTTGAGAATGCAGATATCTAAACTTCCCCATCTTATGCAGCCATTAACAGAGACGTTAAATCACAAGCCCAGATTTACTGAGGAAATCCAATAAGCTGAGATGCCTTGGTTTTTGCTAACACCCTTAGAATCAGCATTGGTGTGTCACGTGTTCCTCTATCTGTGTCTTAGCTGGTCACATATGGACTGTCCCTGTACAGAGTAGCAGGCAATAAAAAAAATTCCTCATTCCCCATCTATGCTTCTGCCAGAGGCATACTTGTGCCAGAGGCTAGCCCAGTGAGACTATCACACATACGCTTGTTCAGGAAAGAAAATTCCAAATGTATTCAAGCCTGCCTACTCTGATGAACACAAGAAACATTTGTTTTACTCTTAACAACTTCTCTGCCTGTCTGAAAGTCTTCTCCTTTTGTTGCTACTGAGACTGAGAACAGGATGTGCAGCACAGTAGTTGCTACTGTAGGGGGGGGCTGTCAGCAGCATCACTAGCACTCATTGCCTCCTTCCCTCTTCCCAGTATAATTAGTGGAAAAAAGCCTTGCTTTTCAAGGGTTTCCTCTGGCTCTTTATCTCTGTGACAGTAAGAAAACCCAAGCTTTCCCTCCAGTACTCAGGCACATTGGAGCTGCCTGTCTATATGTGAAAAATAGATGTAGAAGGAAAAATGAAGTTATTTCCCTGAGGATGAAGGAAAAATGAAGTTATTTCCCCGAGGACAGTCAGAGTGCAGTGCAGCTGCTCATTCCCAAGTACAGTTTACTATGTACAGACATGTGAGGAGATGTAAACCTAAAAAATATTGAAGCGTACATTCAGGCATAGCAGTAGTTCTACCACTGTATATCTGTCCCTAAACAGGCCATAATGTCAAGTCAGGTCTCTAAATCATGCAACTGGCTCATGCACTGGGTGACTAAGAAAGGAAAGGACTCGGAGATGCTATTTGATTTTATTTTGTGCTGGTCTAGGGATTCTAAAAGTCATAGGAAATATTTTGGTCATGGCATCTGCCTTTGCAACTTTGTGTCAGAAATTAAAGCTGAAATGCAAACGTGGTCCTTTGATTCCAGGAACTGAGACTTTGAGAAGAACATATGCTGTCAATAAGCTTTTTTATATAAACATGTATATAAATATATATGTTTGTGTGCGTGTATGTATACAAAATATGAGATGGTGGTCAAGATACCATGATTCATGTGGGGCTGCTCCTTCTTTACAGATTAAACATAGGATTGTTTTCAGAAATGTCATTACCTGAGTTATACAGCTAAGGCCTATGATGCTAAGAAAGGTACTTGGAATAGCGTTTTGTGGTGCATAAATAATGATGTGAGTGGTTATTACTGATAGAATATCACCATCACACTATTGGACTCATCACATAATAGATCCAGCAACCTACCAGTGCTAGTTTACTAACAGCTAGAATACCAGGGCTCAGCATTCAAGTATAGAGAAAAGGTGAGCCTGATGAAAATTCCCACATGCAATATTATAATAGATGTCTGTAACATCTGTTCTTTGATTTTTAAAGGTCAAGGAACATAGTCTAGAACATGCACAAAGGTCTATTAAAAGCTAGCGATTTTGGAAATCACCTAGGACTTAAGAGTGACTTCAAATAGACAGATTTGGAGAAGCTGAGTTCAGGTGAGGAAGGAAATTCCAGGTTGTAGGAAACTGGAATTTCTTAAGAGAAACAGCTAAACATTTGCAGAAACCTGGTTTTTAATATGACAAGAAAAGAAACTGATGAAGAAAATGCTTGAGTTTTTCTTTCTGTAATAAAAGCGTTCTCTTAGAACATTGGACAATCACCAAAATAATATTATTTGGAATGCATATACGCAAATACATATAAATATACATATACACACACATACAAAGTCCTTGTTTGCCTAGAATATTTTGGCATCTTGAAGTGTGACTAGTGCACAAACCATTTACTCCATTGAAGTCCTTTGAAGACTTCAAGAAAGCAAACACCTGAACAAGGTAGATGAATCGGAAAACAGAAAGCAATCCTGTTCTTTTGATCTAAGATCTACGATTTATTGGTGGACAAGCCTGTGGTAATGAAATAAAAAAGTTTGTTTCAATATAATTGCTGCACAATGCAAGTGCACTTTTAACACAGACAAATAGAAATAGATATTATTATTGGTATCTGCATGTATTTCAGTAAAAAGATGGAAGAAGAAAGCAGAAGGATGCTGCATGTTCAAACTCATAATCCTCTTTACCCACAAGACAGGCACAGTTAAACCTCACACAGTAGAGATCACCAAGTGACTTAGCATGCAATCACCGTTACTACATGGGACAGGAAACATGTTTTAATTAAAGTTCTCTCTCTGTCATTAACATCCCCCTGCAAGTACCCTCAACACGTACATGCATTTACTGGTTGGAGGTCATGCATAACTCCAGCGTGGCCCGAGGCATCGCGTGCCAATTTAAACTTTGTCAGTTCTCTGTAAAAAGTTCAAACACTTCCAACACAAGCTACTGTACACCAGGTACAAAGGGCCTAATGTCCCAGGTAAATTATTAATCCTCATCTTTCATAAACAAAAAAGTTCCGTATTTTTAGTAAACAGACCTGTAAAATGCAGATGTAGTGGGGTCAAAAGGCTTGTGAACCCTTCGAACTTTGTCATCTTGGGTGTGGTATTTCCTCTCTCTGTCCAATGTCCTCATGCAAAATGGAGGTAATAATACTTAACACAATTAGTTAATGCTTCCACAATGTTTTGAGTATGATAATCTCTGTGTAGGCGCTTATCTGTTACTGATATGTTGCAATTAAATAGTCCTTACTATGCAAAAGGTTTTTCTGTTTACTACAAATTTCATATCCGGAGAATAAAAACCAGTCCTCTGAATGAATCAGTCTGCAGTTGCAGGTAGCGATCTGGGAAGCAGAGCAAGAAACTTTAAATTATTTGAATCACCTAAATCTGATAGTGGACTTAAAATAATTCCTTGAAATTTAAATCCTGAACCAGTCTTTTTTTTTTTTTGTTCTTTTATTTAAACATTCTGAGTTTCAATTACTTAAATAAAAGCAGTCTCCCTTACTCCTAGCTCACTTCCATGCTCTCATGGCCTCCTCATCTCCATAGCCCCTGATCGTTCTGCTTTTCTCTGTTGCATATTTTATCCCCCTTTCCTTTTTTTTTCCTCTTTCTCTCTCCAAGACAGTCCCTTCAAAAGGGAGCTGCTGTTGTTCCTCACGTTACTGAAGCACCAGTGGGTTATATACAGGTGGCTTAATATGGCAGCAGTCCCATGGCCTGTCTGTTTCTAACCATCTTCTGTCTCTCAGTCTTTTCTGTTCCTGCTACCACAGGTGCCTTGGCCCAGACATCCCCCCAGTGTATAATGTGGTATTTATAACCATTTCAGTGAAAGGGATTCTGCAGCTCAGCTGTGTGTTGCCTTATCTTGATTGATACATTAAAGAGTTTTCCAGTGACCTAGTCATAACCATACCTCGGTCTCTTCCTAGAACAGTTTCATTAATTTAGTTTCAGTTGCAAATATCTGAAATTTGGGATTTTTCACATTCAGAATGTGAGTTTGTTTCTCTGCTGAGAAGCGGTTCACAGATAGAGTTCTGAAGTTAGTTTCTGATGAATTATAACTTCTCAGAAGTGTTTTCCTTAACCTGTTTGGTTTTCCATTTGCAAAAGCCTTGCAAAGCTAGGCCAAATAAACCATTAATTAAGAGATTACTGGAAGAGAGAGAAAACATGGAAAAGAACAAAAGGTGAAATCATTAGAACTGTTCCCTTGAAATAGTATAAAATATGACAGAGTTCAGAATCTTGTTTTTTTCTTAACAGCGTTTCAAAAAAATTAAATTTAGTGCCAATGAAAACTGCTGCTTTGGCAATACAGTATGTCATTCGGTGACTAACAAACTCAGCTAAGTATAAACCGGTAACTCAGCTGTCAAAGGATACATCCACCTTTCCTTAGCAATTAGCCCTTCCAAACCTGTTTGTTGATTTGGGTATAGGGTGTTTGCCTGGGAACTAGTAAACAGATATTTTTTGCCAGGATAATTTCTGAAAAGAGAGAGCTTTCAGTTTCATAATTAAATGGGAAAGCTGAAAAGACTCTACTGAAAGATAAATTATTTCACTTTTAGTGAAGGAGAGGTTTCTAGAATGAATTATTCAATACTAACAATGTAAACTTTGAAAACAGGATGATTTCCACAAATGTCATGCCTACCTAAATCTATCTCTACACACACACAGAGAAATATACACATATAGATGCAGATGCACAATCATGCATGCACACACATATGTACGTGTTTTTGTAAAGATGTCTCATATATTACATATTTTGGCCCTCTGAAAAATGAAGTGGTCATTCTTAAGTGTATAACAAAGGGGAAAAACTCCAAAACATTAATTGAAATTCTGTGTAATCTTAACATGGCTTTTAACCTTTGCTTGGTGTTTTCTTATGCCTCCTATGTATTACAATTTGTCAGTATCCGTATGCAGGTAAATAGTAAATTCAAATTAATCTGCTTTGGCATTAAATATATAAACACATTTTCACAAAGTAATTGTAAGGACAAACTGATCTCCTCTGGTTCTAAAACAGAATGACAAGCATATGCAGAGTCATGCTGCAGAGAAAGATATTATCAGTTTTAATTAAAAATGGGTCAAGATGGCCAAGTTTTTCTTTTGGCTGACCTCACTTGCCTTTTCCTTGGCAAAATCAAACCTACTTCAGTTTTTCCTAGGATGCAATATGGTCCACTTTGCACTTCCCAACTCCCTTTTATGCATTTGTAACAATTTCAGGCTAAATTCACTGCCCTTTTCCTCTTCTTTCCTCAGATAATCTAACCCTATTTGTAGAAATACAAGTGGAAAGACACACTGACAAGCAGACAGATAAATGAACAGAAGGACCACCTGGACCCTGGGGTCGACAGACCATGTCTATGTACTGGCAAGTGGTTGCAGAGTGAGCAGTGAGGGAGATGTCTGTGATGCCTCACACAGGGAAGAAGTTGGAAGTTTCCCAATTGGGGAGAAGGTGAGAGAAGGAAATAGACACCTATGAGGTCAGTTAACTGGCTTAAAGGAGATGGGCGATGTCAAGAAACAGTTTATTGGGGAAGGGAAAAGGTAAACAGCTGAGAGAGATTTTAAGGGTGGAACAAGTAACAGGGAAGGAGGATATAGGAGACCTGAGGAAAGAATTAAAGGATGATGGTGGTGGGTGGGAACCAGGGTGACAACTGCTACAGGGACAGAATTAAAAAATTGTAAGCTGCTTGATGCAGTTTCCTTACATTAGGCTCTTCCTAAATTTTAACTGCATCTTACCATAAAATCAGGCATAAAGCTGAGCTGTACTGTGCTCTGTGCTCTGGACCCAAACATTCTCTAACATGAGAGTAGGCATTGCTTTTGAATTTGGAGCTTCAATCAGACCCAGAGCCTGTTCTATTCCTGCTATTTAAACTGTTTTACTTGTTTTTAACAGGGTAATTGAGGAAGGGCTTAAGAAGAAGTTTTTCTAGTCTACTACCATTTTGTCCGGCATAAGATACTTCTGGATTCAGATCCTGACTTACCTTTAGGACCTGGGCAAATGACTTATCCTGTTATGTTCTGGCTTCCACATCTTTTGAAATAGGGTTAATTATATTTGCCTACCTCATGGGAATGTTGCAAGGATTAGCTTGTACAGAGGTTTGAGAATACTAAGTACGGTAGTTACATTCTTTCCATGGAATAAAAGCGAAGCAGAAACAAAGCAGTTTCCTTGATACAATCCCACACTTGAAACCACCACCCATCAACAAAGAGTGACTCACAAGCACCATGAGCCAAGGGTATGGTGTTTATTCCTGCAGGTTTGTTTGCATAGAAAAAACCATCTATGCTTCTGTGTACATCTGGCTAACCACCCTCCCAGTACAGCTAAGCGAGAAATGGCAGAGTCCAGAGGTGTGGCCCATGGCTGATAGGCAACATGTATTGCATCAAGTCCCTTCACTAGGGCGCAGAGCTGAGCAGGAAACTGAACCACGGCAAATGGCAGTAGGCAACTGCAGCAGTGCTATTTGGAAACCACCTTCAGTGAAATGTGCTGAGGTTCAAGAGTTAAGAGAGAATATGAGTATTTAAGTCTTGAAAGTGAAATAATTTTAGTTGAAAGATGATGTACCTCAACTATTCTAGATATATTTGTTGGTGCACTAGAGTAGACATCAGAGATCCCAGCCTACTGTTAATAAACTAGAAGAGAAATTTCCAAACATCATATGACGCAGTCCTGGCAACCATGGTCTGGGCAAGCCTCATGACTGCTGTGCTGTCAGGGTCAGCTACCATTATGAGCAGGGCAGGTGCGGTTGTTGGGAATGGCTGCTGGAGAATGTGCTGCTGTCAGGGGCAATGGCTGGTGGAAGCCTGCATCTGATCATTGCAGCAGCCTCATGTCTTTGCACAGGCTGTGTGCACAACTAGGCTTTCACTAAGTCTCTGATCACGATCCCTCTTTTATAGACTCTCACTCATAACTAGATCTTTGGCCTTGGGTCATCTGCCTCCTCTGTATCTTCCCACCTCTACAACTAAGACCTCAGCTTCCTAGTAATGAACTCCATACTACTCATAAGAATTAGCACCTCAGCACCATTTATTCAACTACCTAAAAGATCCCTTACCCTTCAACACTCCATTCCTTTCCCTCTTTTGCTCCATTTCTGAATACTGAGAAGGTGCCAGAGCCTGGTGTGGCCTTGGCTTGAGCACAGACTAGGGAGCAAACATAGGAGCTAAAACCTCTATTGTATTTAGCAAGAAGACATTGTTGTTGCATCTTCTCCAAAACCAATACCATCCAAATACAGAGGTGTATCTGTATCAGGTGTATCAGAGAAACAGGAGAGATCCTGTGAGATCCTGTGCACATATCTGCATAAAAGCCTTTGGTGCTGTTTCCCACAACATTCTCCTGGAAAAACTGGCTGCTCATGGCTTGGATGAGTGTACTCCTTGCTGGTTTAAAAATTGGGTGGATGGCCGTGCCCAAAGAGTTGTGATGAATGGAGTTAAATCCAACTGATGGCTGGTCACAAGTGGTGTTTCCCAGGGCTCAGTTTTGGGGCCAGCTCTGTTTAATATCTTTATCAATGATCTGGATGAGGTGATCAAGTGCACCCTCAGTAAGTTTCCAGATGACAAGAAGTTACGCAGGAGTGTTGATCTGCTTGAGGGTAAGAAGGCTCTGCAGAAGCATCTGGGCAGGTTAGATCAGTGGGACAAGGCCAGTTGTATAAAGTTCAAGAAGGCCAAGTATTGGGTCCTGCATTTGGGTTACAACAGCCCCATGCAACACTACAGGCTTGGGGAAGAGTGGCTAGAAAGCTGCCAGGCAGAACAGGACCTGGGGGTGTTGGTCAACAGCCGGCTGAACATAAGTTGGCAGTGAGCTCAGGCGGCCAAGAAGGCCTTCAGCGTCCTGGCTTGTATCAGAAATAGTGTGGCCAGCAGGAGTAGGGAAGTGATTGTCCCCTGTACTTGGCACCGGTGAGGCCACACCTCAAATACTGTGTTCAGATTTGGGCCTCTCACTACAAGAAAGACATTGAGGTGCTGGAGCTTGTCCAAAGAAGGGCAACGAAGCTGGTGAAAGTCTAGAGAGCAAGTCCTATGAGGACCATCTGAGGCAACTGGGGTTGTTTAGCCTGGAGAAAAGGAGGCTCATGGGAGACCTTATTGTCCTCTACAATTGCCTGAAAGATTGTAGAGAGGTGGGAGTCAGTCTGTTCAACCAAGTAACAAGCAATAGAATGAGAAGATGCACTAGGGAAGGCTTAGATTGGATATTAGCAAAAATTTCTTCACCAAAAGGGTTGTCAAGCATTGGAACAGGCTGCCCAGGGAAGGGGTTGAGTCACCATCCCTGAAGGTATTTAAAAGACTTGTAGATGTGGTGCTTAGGGACATGGTTTAGTGGTGAACTTGGCAGTGTTTGGTTAATGGTTGGACTCAATGATCTTAAAGGCCTTTTCCAACCAAAACATTTCTGTGATTCTACATCTGACACTAAAATTTTCTAGACAAACTCAGGTCTCCAAGCAGCTCCCCTCACATGCAGGAATAACAGGTGACACTGCTTACTTCAGTAGCACGCACTCAGCCAAGTACGTTTGAAATAAACATTTGCTCTAACGTCTTTCGTTAAAATATTCCTACTGCATTCACATCCACGTTAGTTAAGGCTTAAAGGAGTCAGTAAAATCATATGTTCTGGCCTCCTGCTTAATGCAGGTCACAGACATTGACTGTTATTTTTGTTGTCATTGTTTGTTGATCCCTTGAAGAAATGGTGTCTGCATGAGACTTGTTTTAGTGGTTAAATTCAAGCTGCTCACGGCTCCTCATGTGTCCTTGAAGAGCACAGTAAGCTCTGATCTTAAGAGTCTGTTAAAGGTATAACTCTACACAAGAATAACACCTCTCCTGTCTATGTTATAACCCAGACATACCAATACCACACAAAAAATTTGCTACCACCAAAGTATAGGGACTATTCTGCCAGCTTACTGCTACCCACTATAGTAAAAGTGATAGTCTTTCTTTGGTATCTTCTACACATAATTATTAGTTGAATAAGATGCTTTCCAATTTAAAAGTACATAATGAATGCATCTTTTAGTAAACTTGTAGATCAAGATAACTAAACAAATATAAAAAAATTAACAATTTTTAATGAGTGGTCTCTGTTCTTGCATATCCTTCAGTCAGGACACCAGATCCAAGAGAGTCCATGCCCTGGCCCTGCTTTGCTACCAACACCTCCCATTTTTTTTTCTAATCCTGTTACTCTTCGGTTTCGCCAGGCCCACAGACAGAGACACTTTACAAAGTTTCTTACCACACGATCATGCCTGTCACAGTAAAGGTGATCATTGTAGTTAACCTCATCAACATACAATAACAATGTTTTGCTTTGCTTGTTCTTAATGTCTAACAAAAGAAAGCTTTTGTCTCCAGATGGACAATTATCCCATTATCTATGGGTATACCCACTTTTCCCATTTAAAACCATATTTTCCACACTATTTTTACAGTTTTCTAGCAAAATATAGGTAAGTTATTAAGCCTATTCAGTCTTGGACTGGTCTTTACTAGGTCCAGGCCAATTTGATTGCCTTGAAAAGCATGGTTGTGTTTGCTAACTGGAGCCTTTATGCAGAGGTTGCACATGGGAATGTTTCCTTCAATCTTACTGTGTGCACATTTGCAGTACACACATGTGTGAACAGAAAACTCAGCATGCAGATGTTTGAACTTACTATCTGTGTTTTGATCCAAGTTTCCTCTTCTTTAAATGAAAAACTAGTGAGAATGGCATATTTAATTTTAATTTTCAAAAGGTGATTTATTTCTTAACAAAAACAGAGCATTCTCAAGTTGTCTTCTATTTACACTATTCTATTTAACTTCTATTTATATTGTGGGTTTGTTGTTGGTTCTGGTTGTTTGTTTTGTAGTTGAACTGCAGTGGCAATATCAATCTATAATGATTTTTAAGTTACTGAGAAGTAAAACATAAAAAAATGCAAATTCCACTGTTTACATTACAGTTCTCTTAATCAGCAAACTGCCAAAAAGCCCCTTTTAATGTAGACCAGAAAACGCACTGCATCTTAAGAGAAGACCACATTATTATCAACAAAACAAAGTTAGTATAAGTGCTGGAATGGGTGTTTTTGCAACCTTAAATCTTAAAGGAGTTCTACTTGAATGTTCTGTTCACGTGCAAACATTGAACTATGCTTTCAAGGCCTGTGGTGTCCTCATTGTAATGTCATACTAGTTAATGTATGACTCTGATGTGACTTCAGCATCAGCCTTATCCTATACAAGCTGTATATTTATAAATACAATTTTACTTTCAAATTAATGAAAATAATTGCTAATTATAGTTATTAAGGATTTGGGCTTTATAACATGCAATATTTTTATTTCTAAGAGAAAAATGTAGCCCCAGGGAAACTGGCAAATCTTAGTGTTCTAGGAAAAGAAATCATTCTTCTGAGTACTCTTCCCTTGCTCTCTTCTGAGAATGAGAAGTAAAATGGGAGAACATTTACATGGTGCTTAATGGACTATGCAGTGTCACTAGAGAAACACTTGCTGTTCTAAAAAGGGGAGAGCTAGTGCACTGAAAATGGATTATCTTTTACCCTTGCTATTTAAAAAGAGGGCAGTGCTTTCTAATTAAAGTTTCCGCCATGAAACACACAAAGTTGTAAATGAATAGTGTGAAGAAAGTCAAAGCAGTGCTCTGCTTTGTAGCCCATGCTGAAGGAAAGGAAGAAGAAAGACACTCCAGGCAGTCAATACAATAGAAATTATAAAGACAATAGAAAAAGGGGAAATAATAATAGTGCTCCCATAGCCTAGGGAAATATGAATGCAAGAGGAAAGGGGGAAATAATAATAGGATCTTTATTATGCACAAGAAAAGAGGATTTTATATAGGCTGCACAACCTAAAGACGTTTGATCATGATTAGCTGCTGCTCACAGTCAGCACATAACTGCAAGTTTCAGAAGACAGGATCTTTTCAGTTTAACCTCTTTTTCCATCAAGCTTGTTCACTGCAGACTGCAAAAACAAGTTGTCCTAAGTGAAAACCTGTAGGCCACCTGTCATGAGGAAAGGATATTCATTGGAAATCATCAGACCCTTTGTTTTCCAGGTCAACCTCACATTCCTTTTCAGCAATATTTTGATAATTTTCTCCCTTGTCACTATAACTGATGAGAAATACCCCATAGGGAAAGGGTAATTTGCATTAATCCATTTGGAAGAAAGAAACTTTAGCTTATCAGGTGAGCTAAAAAGCAGCCCACTGTATAAAAATACTCCAAAATAATCTCCCCAAACTATACTGGTTATGCAGGGAACAGTAACTGAAGCACATTCTCTGACTTTTAATTCTACCTATGTTGTACATGAGGATAAGGGTATTCATTAGCTGAATAAGATGCTTTCCAATTTAAAAGTACATTCTTATTCAATAGGTGACCATCAATCTTCAACAAAGCAGAAAAAGTGACATCTCTGGTCTTCCAAAGACTAGTCGTTATCCATAAAGAATATATCATTTGCCAGGTGGTATTTTTTAGTGTTCTCTGTCTGGACACAGCTGTTCTATGTCAAGTCAGTGATGTGTAACACATTTTTTAAAAAGCCTATTAACACTGTTGTCAGTTGGGTGTAGAAGGCTGTGTACTATTGTCTGCCAAGTCTCCCCCCTCCTACCCAATTAACTTCTTTATTGAGAAGATAGGGGAAAAAATACCGAATCATTATGCAAAACATGTTTTAGTAATTACCTGGAAGTAAAGGGGCAGGATGTTCTCAAAGATGGATGAATCCTAGAAACTAATCAAAATCATTAAATTATTCATTGTCTCACACAAACATAACACAGAGGAAGACTGGTCTTGCAGAGGAATTGTGTGCCCTGAAACAAATGAAGTTTTTTGAAAACAGGTGGGAAGTAGGATGTTACTTAAAGGTAGTTTTCATGAGTTCTCAGGAACCCTGTGTAAACAATATTATCAGCCTTCATTTGGAATAGTGTCAAACACAACAGGAAGCAGAAAGACAAAGTGGGTTTACATATTTAATGTTTATTGACTTTTTTGGGGGGTTGTTTTTTAAGATAAATTGCTTCAAGATGAGCTTACAGATTTGAAAGAATTACTTGAAAGAATTACTTGAGAACCCCACTTATGCCACTTTAGCCCCCTGCTTTTATCCATTAGGCTATGCACCCGTTTATTTTAAACAAAGAAACGTCTGAAGAGCAAGTTAATCTGAAACCAAAATGCCATAAATATAGCTGATGCAGTAATGAGCAGATTTTTCATAAACAAACTTGTTTATCCACAAGTCTGTCTGGAAGAGATCTGAGGGTCCAAGTGAATGTAAAAACAAAGAGCTTAGCTGTTGCTTTCTTTGGGCAAGTCTTTGTTTTTATTTAACATGAAAATACAAGGAACTACCTTTTATTGATTTGAAATGGCAATTGCCTCCTTTAGTTCAACATTATAATTTTTTCACAGAATGTGCTGCCTTTGATTATTTATTTGTTACTGGAAAATGACTGCAGATTTAGCAAATGTAATCACTGCCTGGCTTCTTGGAAAAGCATAATTTTTCCGTGTACATTTAACACCTTCTTACATAACTGGGTTAGGTTTTGTCTGAACAGGAAGTTTCCGACAGACACAGATTTTTAAATTTCACAGAGCCTTCTTGTAACATGAGCAGATCATGTTCTGAACACCGGGGTCTGTGCCTGCCCATGTCAGTGTCCCCAGCATGTCCCTTTGACCCTCCCAACTAACCTGAAATGCACCTTGAGGCTAACGTGGTCCATAATGCAGAGTGATTTCTCTGTTACCATGCAGGAACCTGTGAGACAGTCAGGCCTGACAGGGTTAAAAGGTGGCAGCGAGACTCTGCT
>NW_010326511.1:12002-79873 GCF_000700745.2 Antrostomus carolinensis | reverse complement strand
ACGAGTAATACATATAAAACTGCGGTGAGGAGACCTGGGGGTGGGAGCCGGCACGGCACTCGTACTCCTCCCTCACAGCGGGCCCCTGTTGCGCCACTGGCAGGGAATGCGCTGTTAGTGGCACCTCTCGCACCGCCCTGTCACCTCGTGGTATCTTCATCGCAGATTCAAGTCACACTCGAACGGGAGAGATACAGAAATGAAGTGTAAAAGCTTAGTCCTGTCTGTTTCACCGGCAAAGCTGGAGCAGTGCCAGGGCCCGAGCGATGGCGGGTCTCGGCCCTTTGTTTCTGGGGAAGCCTGAGGTGATACCCGCCGTCAGATCCCCTGTGCCTGGGCTTGCTGAAGCTTTGCTGTAATAATATATTAAAAAATCATCTAAAGAAGACATGCTGTGTTGAACTGTTGCAATGCAACATCTAGACTAGATGTAGTAACAGCATTTGACTGTGGGGTACTGACCTACAGCTTGGCTTAGTATGCAAACCTATGGGAGTCCTTCCACGTGTGAGGGGTGCCGTGTTTGCGTCTGCTTAAGCTATATAAAATTTAAGCCCTTCAAACCAGATGAAACAAGTTTCTTTCAGACCACTCTAATTTTGTGTCTGGAGAAGAGCATCCCCTCCCAGCTTCAGGATCAAAGGAGTGTGAATAGTGTTACAGACCACTTGAAGCAAACCTTCAGAAGGGTTTTGCAGATGGAGGTAAACCACGTGATGGTTTTCCTCAGCATTGGCGTTACACAAGTAGCTCCCGCAGGTTGGAGCTGTGGTAAAGATCTCTGTAAGCTGCATACAAGCAAAGGCATAATAGGTACTGCAGTGTTAATCTAACACATTGAAGGAACTGGCAGAGCTGGAGTTTATTAGATTTCATTAAGAAATTACTTTGTCTTCTTACCAAGTTAAATATGAGAGCTGGTTTTCCAAAAAGTTCACTCCTCGCTGTGCTTACTTCCCAGTTGCTCTCAGTGGTTTGCTTGAATAAGTGGCCTGCTGCACTTAAACAAAGCCCCCAAAACACTCACTCATCTTTTTCCTTGCCATGCCAAGAAACAACATAATGATAGTAATTGCAACAACTTCAGTACAAGCAGCTATACACGCGGTGGCAGTCCCCAACTGGAAGTAATTGGCACAGCTGTTTTGCGGAGCTGTGCCAACTTGAAACATGGAAGGATCTGCTCCCTTGAGCCTACAAAGAGAGATGAAACAAAGGGAAATAGAAGTGTAGGAAGGCAAGTATACGAATGAATTAATAATACTTTTTTTTTCCCCAGTTCCATTGAGCTATAAAAGCCTGATTTTCAATAGCTTCAAAAACACTGAAATAGGCTTCTACCAGGATTATTTCACAAAAAGCTAATGCAACATCAAAGGCATAAATTTTTACTGTCCATACTGTCCTGTACTATTTGAAGATGAAGATGTTCTGTTGAACTAAACTAATTCAGGTGAATATTTTGACCCATTACAATTATGCAAATAGGCACAAGAGTACTGTTAAAAAAATGTCGTCCTATTTTTATAAGAGATTAAAAGGACCACATACCGAGGGAGAAGCAAACATATTTTCCTACTTCTAACAAAAGTAGCATACATCTGGTGCCTAGGGTTTGTAACTAGAAGTATTTCAATATAATTCATCCACAAGGCAGTCACAGGTGTAACCACGTCTGGGAAAGGCATGTCTAAACTGTCTTTCAATTTGCTAGCACGGATGGATGCTATCTGGGTGCAGCAGTGCTGCATGTAAAGAGGCAGTGCATGTAAACCCTGCAATCTTTTGCTGCCAAATTGATAAACAAGGGTAGAGGGCAATGGAGCAGTTAGAAAACAGGATCAAGACAGTCTGTCTTCTAACAGACAAGATTTGTGGATTATACAATGTACAGAATTTTGCAAAACTAAACAGAGGTATGCAAGTGCCATTTTACAAGACTTCATGAATTTGTTGGCCAGATGGCCGGGGAGCCTTGGCAAAGGGCCATGCACACTCAATGCCTTTACTTTGAAAGTGTTTGCAGGCTTTTTGTTTGCATCACCTTTCATAATATTTCCAGTTCTTTCTCTGAGGCTGATAATGCTTTTGCTTTATGTTCAGGGTCATGTACTGCCTGTGTCTCCCCCGTAGTCATTCAGGGGTGTTATTGCAGTGTACGTGTGCTCATCTGAGCCAGCAGCGTGGGGTCCAGCACAGGCTGCAAACTCATGCAGGAACCAGGGTGGATGTGTAGGCCCAGGCAGCATGTATTTGGCATGAGCAACAGTTTTTAATTGAACTTTACCTTTCCCCCACTCAACAAAAAATACTGTGAAGTAGCTGGCACCATGTGATTTTAAGATTTTTAAGCAGCTCAGAAGAGATTAAAAAAAAATCAAGGAAAGGGTCCTTGGAAGGATAAAGGAGGGAACATATTTTCTTGTACTTATGGGAGAACAATCCTGCCTTAGCAGGGTGTTGATCCTTTCAACACAAAGACTTTATTTATTTATTTATATAAAATTGTTCGCAAATATATTTCTTCTATCCAAAGAGTTGTCAGGAAGGGGGAAAGTCAATGGCACATCTCTGTGCAATGACGTGGCCAGGCACAGACCGCCACTAGGAATGACAGATGGAAACAAACCAAATGCTAACATTTGTTCACAGATGATTAGTAAATTCTTACAAGTAATAGATACACTCCCAGAGACTGGCATTTGGGAGTCATGCACAAATGAAAAAAAAATTAAAAGGGCTAAATTCCATGGCTAGTATTTTCATGACAAATAATCGAGCGTACTTCACATGTTCCTCTGCAGTCAGAAGTCAAAATGCAGACAAAGCCAAAATCAGCCCTGGTTTAATTCAGTAATATTAGGGGTGGTTTTGGCCCATTATAGGTTTTTTCCCTGTCCCTCAAATGCTTTACTAGTGTTTGCAATCGGAGTATCAAAGACCCTTGATGCAAATTGGCATTTCAGGAATTGAAGTGACCTGTGTCCTTTAGAAAAGGTAGGCTGAATTTCCTGTTCAGTTGACGATACTTTCTCATCACACAGCTATACTGTGTGTCTCTCTCTTACTGAGTAGTACTGTTTCTTTCTCTTCATACTGTTTGAAGATCTTGTACACTTCCCAGTACAAAATATTTGAACCATTTAACAGATGTGTGCTTTGTGAGATTGGCCCTGAGTGGGCACAAGGGGACACGCAGGATGGCTGAAACATCGCAAGGGATAGCACACACTGGAGACAACCCATTTCCTCTCTATGGAAGTAGGAGAGAGATAATTGGTTGGGAGTTTTCCAACACAACAGGTTTTCAGCAAAACATTTCAGTTTCAACAGAAAGACCTGATTCATTGAAATAGAAATGTTTTACAAAGAAGCATCTTTTTTTCAGTGACCGTTTAGCAGAACTCAGGCAATATGCCACCAAAATCCACCTGTTACTCTGCTGACTCAGTTGGAGAGCTCGCCACACTTGCCATGTGAATCATCAGAATCAGAGACTGCACGACTTCTGGACTCCCCAGCAAGCTAACTCCCAAGCTGCTCTACCTTCCTGTGCCACCTGCCCCCATCACCCATTAGGGAAGATGGAAGTTCATGTCTGCTGACAAGTCATGACTGTTCTGAGGCTGCAGAGCCTCAGAGCTTGTAAGGCATGACCCCAGTCTCGTCTGACCTCCCCTACTGGCAGCCATCCATTTCCCTTGATGTTAGACTAAGGTGTAAATTTGGGGAATTTTGTCCAAAAAATCCAAATGATTGTGAATCTGTTGGCCATTGCTGACAAGCTAGTCCAATTATGTTTATTATTCTTGTTGTGAATAGGAAATCATGTCAAACTTGAGCTTGTCTTACTCTGTCCTCCAGTCCCTGGATCATATGCCTTCATCTGTAAAAGAAAAGCTCCCTCTTTTCTAGGAGCACATGTTCAATGTACACTCAAACTCTCCTGAGATAAGTCCACATTATTTCCCTTATGACTAACATTAGATGAACTAATCTATAGCTCTCACTTACCCTTTGGCTGTCCTCCAGTACTTGGAAAGACCCATTTTTTAAAGAGTTTATAAACTTTTAGAAAAATGGTGCAAAGAACTCCTCATCTGACGCACTTGCATCCAAGTTACCCAGCTGTTTTGCCTTGGCGGTTACTCAATTATGTCTTTCTCCTTGGGAAATGGTAAACTTGTGGTTGAAGGTACATCATCAGATGGGATGGATGCATCCTACTTGGGCCTTCCTGGCACAGAGAAGGAGGAGGTAATCATCAGTTCTGTCTTATCTGCATTTCCACGGGCTGGTGCAGTACAACATCTGTACCAGCTAACTGCAAAAGTCTCACGGACACTGGTGCCTAGGCAACAGCTGATTTTTTTAGGTTAGTGTTTAACTCTTTTTTTGTCTGCCTGAATAAACTGAATATTACCCCTTGTCATGGAACAGGAGCTCTGGGTTGAAAGAAATCATTAGCCTCTATTTTAGAAACACTGGCTATTTTAATGATGTCCAGAGTGAGGCTATCTGTGATAACGCAGTGTGTGCAAACACTAGAAGAGAGACATGGCATGAGAAAAAATCACCAAGTGAAAATAATTAACTTGGTGACCACACAACTTTTACTGAGATTTCTCTTTTTTCTCTACGGAAAGTTGGTGTTGGTTATTCAATCTTTAAACTTCAGTTAACTTCACTTAAAATCATACAAGATATAACAGTAGCATGATCTTCCCCAAGGTATAGCAAGGGACAAAAATTAAGGCTAGGAGATATCCCTCTATCTTTGTCATGTCTCATCTTGAAATTATTTTTTAAATAAGATAGAGGCAGATATTAGACATAGATTTTTATCTAATTTCTATTCAGACTGGAAATAAGAAACAAGTATGCCATGCTAAAGAGGGTTCAAATGAAGAGGCAGTGTATAATGTTTAGTTCAGAAAGTTGCTTCTCTACCTTTGTTATCGTATGACCTATAAAATGGTAAAATACTGTTAGAATTAGGATTTCTGTTTAGCGTGGCTTTGCAAATCTTGCCTTACTTGCAGGTTAACAAACTAGCCGGATTTCTTTAAAAAAGAGAGCATTCCTGAGCAGCAGCGACAGCGAGAGATGAAATGGGAGCGATTTCAGTACACTCAGCCCCTTTGCGGAGGGGGGCCGAGCCGGCGGGCGCGGTGCCGGTGCTGGTGAGGGCGGCGGTAGCCGGGGCTGCAGCTCCCTCCAGCGCCGGGAAGGGAACCGGCCGCGGCTGGAGCAGCACCGCGCACGGCTCCGCTCCCGGTTCCCAGCCTTTAGGAATTACTTACTACCTCACAGGCGTGTTTGACATCGAAAAAATGCCTAGGTTTTGAGCTTTAAATATCGTAAATGTGGGATCAGATAATGGATACAGTGGTTTGCATGAGTATCCTGGAAAATGATTGGGCAAATGGCATAGGCAACATTAATCTCATGTTAGTTTGGGCTGGATTAAGAGCTGGATGCTTGAAGACTGTGGAGATTTCACATCCTTAATGCGGTATGTGGCATTCCCTTTGTAACATCTACATGGGAGGGGTACAGTGCCTGCTGCTTCCAGTATCTTGATTAGCTAACTCTCATGGTGTTTCCTATTTATGGCTAACTTTTATAAATAGGAGAGATGTCTGAAAAATTCAGAGGCCTTGAAACTCCCATAGTTTCCCATACTGGCAGGCATGTGACAGTAACTAAAATCAGAGGACTGGGGCACTTTCTGCCCTCACCCACTGAATGGTGCTGTTCTCAACAATGAATCTGCTCCTTTCGTGCCACACTTTTTGGTTGGTCTGTAAAATAAACCAGCTCTGCTTTTAATCTGCTGCTACAAGTTTATGGGAACCCAAAGTGGATAGGGAGCCTCGTCCACAGTGCTACTGGGGCTGTTCCCGCAGCAGAGCAAGCCCTGAGGACAATTCTCCCAAATCCTGTTGCTCACGTGCCGCTAGAGCTGGGTGTTGATCCACCTGCAATTTGCCCCAGCCAAGTGGTAGCTGTTGGGTGCTGCGTCAAACAGGCAGGTGCCTACCTGACTTTCCTAGGCCCAGCCTTCCCTCTTCCAACGCTGCTTTACTTTCTCTTCTTCCCTGTTCAGGGTAAGTTGTTTGAGAAAGTCAGTCGTTTCAAAACATGTCCCAGGGCTTTCTCCCTTGCCTTCTATCAACACCATCAGTTCCAAACCCAACCCTTCCACTTTCACAACATTTTTTTAACTTTCCCACACTGCTATAAGTTGCAAATTTCCCCTTAGACATGGTTATAGACCCACTGGCTGCCTTTCAATGGGTTGCCTGAAGTAGCTGTGAGAGGGAGTAGAGATAAGGAACACTGTGCTGTGCTATGGCAGCCACAGACTAAAACCACAGAAGGCAGAGAAAATCTCCCAACAAGACCCCAGACTGTGGCATAGTGTCTGCATAATCCCATCAGACAGACATACTGAAATGTTCACCACACCTCTGAGGAGCACACTTGAGGTTTCACAGCAGCTTGAGGGGAAGACAGCAGCTCCAGCACGTGTCCTCAGGCAGTGCGGACTCTGACACCAGCCGCTCCCGGTGTGCCAGCAAGAAGCAGCAAGGGACACCACTCGTAATTTTACAGGAGCACTGGAAGCGCTTGCGGGATCAGGTGGGTGCCAAGGGCATCCCTGTGCTGTGCAGCGTGGATGCCGTTCGAACACCCTGAGCAGCTGGCACGTGGCTGCAGACAGGGCACTCCGGTGCTAGCATACTGCCCAAGGGCCTCTTTAAAAAACCTGCACAAGCCTAAGTAAATAAGATCTAGATGTGTTTTATGGACACTGGCTAGCTTCTTTTACATAAATACTCATACTCACTCAAAACTTGTTCCTTCCTGAACAGCATCTCTTCTAGTAAAACCTCCTTGTCCAACAAAGTACAAAACCCTCGCTTTGGTGTGTGTGGAACAAAAGGAGTGATGCAATCACAACTAATGTAATGGCAACTGATTTTACTTAATAAATGAACAAATAATACTATTTTGCTCTGTCATCTTCAGAGGAAATGTTCACCAAGTGGTTAATAATTGGATTATCTGCCCTTGCCCCAAACAGAATCCCTGTATAAAAAAAATCCCACCACAGTGTTTGACTCTAGTGGTAGAAACTTTATAAAAGCAAAGCATTGATCTAGATAATCGGATTGATGTATCTGACTTCTTCCTGAATAATTCTCTTTTAAGAAATGTTTTCCCTTTGTACTTTTCCTGCACTTATTCTCCTTAAAAATAAATATTCTGACATTTTTCACAAAGATCTTCATAGAGGTGAAGTAATCTCTAGTAGGGTCACACTCACTGGAGTCCCTGGAACACATAGTAAGACAGTAGAGAATCCTACAGATACCAAACACTTTGCATATATAAATAGGCAATATTAAAACTAACAGCTGCACCAAGTCCCTGTATAAATTATTAAAATTCTTTAATCTGAAAACTGTCTATTGAAAATAAATCTGGAAGCATTTTTCTTGAGACTGGTGTCAGCCTCTGGCTTTGTTGGCCAGTGCTGATAACGTGGGCAGGTCATCCCTTTCATTTGCAATCTCAGTGGCAAAATAGGCTCATCCTGGTCTTCCACCCCACACCGCTCCACTTGACCTCTCTGGAAAAAGAAAAGCAGCAAAAGAAAGGTCTTGCAGAGCTTCCTGTGAACCCTCTGTCCAGCAGAAGAGGCAATAAGGAGATGTGTATAGATCCTCCCTGTGCTGCAAAGCCTGGAGAGGGGTGAGCAGGGGTGCTGGCTCTGGCAGGGCGTGGAGGGAAAGCTGTGTGAGGATGGCCCTGCTCCTTCCAAGGGGCTGAGCTGGCAGTGGGGCAACAGGGTAACTGGCACAGTTTCCCACATTTTCAGCTGATATTGCAGAATTTACTGTTACTGACTATAGAGGTGAGTGGTTTGCTGGAGAGCACTGCAGGAGTACAGGCTCCTTCCCAAGACGGTGGTGCCAAGTTATAATGTCATTTGTATTCAGCCAAGTAGTTCTATTTATAATAACCTTTCAGGTGACCCAATCATATACTTGGTAAAGCACTTCTAAAGAAGGAGATTACTTTCTATCTTTCCAGGGTATGAAGTCTTGTACTATATAAATACTGCAGCTTAACTACTGTCTATTTTGAACGTCAGTTAGGATCAGGTAGTGTTTATACACTCCTGATTTTTAGCAGTTTTTATGCAGAACTTTTCAAATTTGCATCAAGCTGAAACTTGGCATGTAAGCTGTCAGCACAGATGCTAGTTTTATTCCAAAAATAGACTATGTTAAAGCTTTTAAAGGTGTCAAATGGCTTATTTATGCAGTGGTTGCAGATGCTTTAGTTTTCTCTTTCAACTATACAAAGGCTTACTGTATCACCTCCCTCCCTCCTCCATTCTCCGTTACAGTCCTGAACAGTGAAGAATAAGAAGACAAGTAATCTCACTGGGGCAATAATCCAAGGACGGTGTGCCCTGGAAACAGGCATAAATAACAGTCATTTTTGGTGAAACAGAACTATCCTTACGGAGTCATCATAAAGAAACAAAATGGAGAAGACACCTGAGGTGAACACATTATCCAAAATGATGACAGTGAAAGGGAAGACAAAATCCTCAGCACTGTGGACCCAATACAGGTTCCTAACACTTCCATTTAGACCAGGAAGAAGCTTGTACCAGTGATTACAGTGACCTCCTCCTCTGCAGTAATCACTGCAGAGGATAGCTCTACATCCACCACATTTATTGAGTACGTGTATTAAAGTCTAAGGCATCACAATTCAGAAAACTTATGATAGTATAGAGCACTTATGTTCAGTGATCTACAGCACTGTTTGAATGGTAAAAAACCTGCCCCTCATAGAATAAACCAACCCAAACAGATATCCACAGGTGAAACCATTTGGTACATTCTGCACAGGCAAAAAAATGCCCTCTGTCATGTTTTGAAGTTAATAAACCTGCGTTCTGGTAGACTACAAAAAAACCCAGGAGATTATAAAACACAGGTCTTTTCATGCTGAATGTCCTGCCAACAACTTCAGGAGAGGGCAGATCAATGTAAACATGACATACACCCCTTTCACTTTCTTTTGTAAGTACCTGAAAGACAGAATGGGAGAGAGAACAAAGTTAGGGAGGTCCTGGCGAGTCAGAGATCTGTCTCCAGCACAAGTTTCCATTTGTAACAAACGGAGGCAAAATACACATAGTTATTTGCAACCATGTTTAAATGTAAATAAAGAGTGTCTCATATTATGATACGTAGGTTTTTGTTAATTTTCTAAGTTTTAAGAATACTTACAGGATGCAAAGACTGTGATCAGGTTTCAGCTGAACTGAGCTCATTTAACGTGATTTTCAAATTCATAGCTATATTTTTTCCAGTGAGTGATTTGCTCTTGGTAGAAGCACTTGGGCCAAGACAAGTTAATGTGCAAAACTACTTCTTTATTCTATCCCTCTTGGGGAGGCATGCTCCATCTGCTTATAAAACAGTGAGAATTTCCTTTAATTGTTACAGATATATATATTAAAGTTTAGATTCTTTCATTCTACTGAATCCAACTAGACCCAAATATGAAAAAAGACCAGCCACAATATTATAAGCTTGAAGCATTTGTCATACATAATACAATATATTCACTACTTAATAATTTTTTTTTTCTCTGAGGAATGGTAGAATTCCAACACTTGTTGGCTATATATCTTATTAGAGATTTTTCATCAGTAATTTCTTCTCTAAAATTTACTCCTATAATATTCAGCTGTATCAAAATAATAGATAACAATCCCATATCCAGCTCTATTTACTAGCCAAGATTTAACAACACACGCCTACAGTACTTATGACATGCAAACATTTTAGTCCTTCCTGTCAGAATGAAGCAATGTGAAGAACCTGAGCTAATTTCTTTGGGTTTCAGACAGCTGTGGATAAGAACTAATTTATGGTGAGGTTTTGAATTCATGCCAGCAGGAGGTTGCTCTTCAAACAAATGCTCTAGTATACTATTAGGAAGGTCACATATCTCACATCATCATTTGATAGGAACCTTGTCAGGAAGTCTCCTCCCCTCCTGCTACAGCTGTCCTTGCGAAATAGCAAACATGTTTTCTGGTCATTGTGTGCTCTCTGAATTATTTCTCTAAAATCTTGTTTACAGAAAACTCAGGGATCCATTTTCTAAACTCTACAGACCTAGAGATTTAACCAAATCATATTTATTAAAAAAACAACCCTCAGTGCAGTACAAATCTGAATCTTCTTTAATAATTTCAAAATGTTAAATTCATTTTACAAATAAAAATAAATTTAAAAACCCAATCCCACAATGGATTCTTCTTTATCAATCCTTTGCTATTGAAAAGATATATGAAAATTTAGAGATTGCATTTTTTCCTAATGAGACAGCCCAGAAAGATACAGGCAGAAGAATCTATGTATGTGTCAGTGTCTGCCTGGACCACCTCTTAGAGATGTGTGAATGCAGGGACCTTCACATCATACATCATCTGCTGCTGCTGTGTGGGCATAAACTGGTGTTTCTGCAGCACAGTACTCTCATTTGAAAGAGGTTTCTGGAAGCCCAGGTGCAGCTAGGGAGGAGCACCTCCCTAGAATGGCCGCAGTGCCCAGCACTCACACACTCAGCGGTCGGCACAGCTCTCTGGGACACTCGGTTCAGTCCAGAGCTCCAAGTGTGCCGTCAGTGCTGGCCACGTCTGCTCCAGGAGTTTGTGCAGCAGTGGCAGCTCCACACCTCTCCCAGAGCCGAGCTGTTGGAGGGAATGGGCTGGAGGAGCACACTTTGGCCAGGAGCTTTCTGTGTGTCCTCAGCCTCCATGAACCGCAGGTCACACTGTAATGTTTCCCCTCAGGAAACACCATGGTTGATGCCAGATCTTCCTAGCTCCCAAGATTTTCTTCTGTACATGTCTCCAAATGAGACTAATAGAAGCTGGGTTTCTTTGGTAGGTTACTTCATCCTGTTAACAGTCAGCTGTGGCTGACTGTTGCATGAATGTTTTCAGGTAAAATAAACCAGTTCTGGTGTTGAAAGAAGCTGTCCACCCTTCCCCACCCTCCAGCTACTTGCTGTCATCCCACTACTCCCCTGCCCTGCTGTTTGCACGAGCATTTTGTGTCATCATGTAGAGAGCTGGTTGTGCTTAAACCAGGGAAAAAAACAAGAAAGGTTGGTAAATCATTCATGAGAAGACAATGAGGGACATCATCAGGGCCTGGGCTCAGTGATGGCTTGGTGCAATGCCTGAAGGTCAGGCACCAGCTCCGAGACTGGAACTCACCACACTGATGAAGGTGCTGTACAGGAAAGGGTGAGTGAATCAACCTCTGACAGAGACTCAGACAAGGGCACCCCGGGGATCCAGAGCCCAAGTTCACTTCTGGTGCCCTACAGCACAGAAGAGGAATGTGCACGTAGGTTATATTTTGCAAGAACTGCCCAAAAAAGGGACAGTGAGTATTTTCTGCCTGTGGTGTGATTTGACACATGACATACCACAGCAACCTTCCAGGGCAAAGAATGCAATCCTAGTGTGTATCTGATATAATTAAGGATGTATGACTTAAGTACCAGCTCATGGCAGCAGTCTGAAGTGATACCGTTGGACTGAGATACAACATTGTGGTTTTGCTTCCCATCTAGGGAGTTGCAATGTGCTAAAAATACTGTTGGGCACATGGAAATGCAGAGTGTTATCAAATGTGGAGGGGGAGATGGAATGTCAGTAGAAGTCACCGCAGAAGAGGGAAAATGGAGCATGGAACACTTTAAGGTGAGCCTTTTTGCATTACCAGCAAGATAAGCTAGGACTGGATTGCCATTCTTTATCCCTCCTCCCCTCACAGGATGAGAAATGATCTGTTTAGAAGTGAGTCATAGGTAAATAAAACATACATAGGTAAGCATTTGCAGTATATTAAATATCAGTTTTCTGCCATGCATCATAGCTATGTAGCTACTGAAGATGTTGTTTTCCTCCCTGTGTTTTGTCATGGGAAGACACATTTATTTTTTTAGCTGTATTTAAAGTCACTCATCTCTAGGGAAACATGGGAGGGGATGCTTGACACGCGAGGGCTGTGGTGACTCATCCTCCTGTCCAAAGCCACTCTGTGCCCTGGCTCTGCTATCCCAACTCTGGGTGGCACACAATGACTGTGATTTCAGAGAGCAGCCAGAAGAGAAGAGTTGTTCTGACAGCCTTTTTAGAAAAAGTACCCATGACCCCGTTTGAAATTGTGGTTACAGAGAGTGGCATCTGCTGAATCATTTAAATTGTTACATTAAAGTTCTACAATCATATAATCTGAAGAGAGAGAGCAGAGAAATTTATACATAGAGTTACTTGTGAAAGACAATAGGTAATAAAGAAAATGTTCTGGATAAATAACAAATTAACCAAAGTGATTAGATTTCAGCCTTAGAGAGCTGTAGAGCCAACTGCTGCACATTTCACCCATATGAGTAGTTTCACTAACCACAATCTGCTTCTTAGTAAATTGCCAATTATAATAAAAACAATTAAACTTGTTCTTTTGCTTCTCTATTGTTACACATTTTAATAACTCTAGTCACAACCATTTAAATTTCTGCTTTTATACTCCCATGTTGCAAAATACTCTTCACAATACTGTTAAACCACTCAATCTCCCTTTTCTGTCTGAGTGTCAACATAGCATCCACAGAAGAGAAAGAGGAAAAGTAAATATACACAGAACAGGTGCACGAGCGGGATGATGCAACCGTCTGTTCACTCAGAACAGAACATGGCCCAGGAGCAATGAGGCACCTTGGGGCCATGAGCGTGGATCTGGAAAGTGGGACTGAGTGAATTCCATGCCAAAATGTTCACAACATCTGATACGCACAAGAGGGATGCTGAGCGCACAGAAGAACTGCATGTCTTGCTGAACATAATACCATGCAAATACCAGCGGGCTTAGATTTGCACACAGTAATAATTTATTTGCTATAAAAACAGATGTGCCTTATAATTGCATCTAAAAAGTGCACTCTCAAAATTAACGATCCAAAATCTGGATGAAAATAAAGGTTTTGAAACTTTAATAATTAATTTGGAAAAGTTACTCTCCATTTTTTATACTGCAAGTACCAATTTTAGTTAAGGACTGGGTGACATCTATGAAGTTTTTAAAAATATTTTTTATTTTGTCACATTTTTATGTTTATAATGACCCTCTGCTACATAGATAAAGGAGTGGGTGGCTATGCATTTATTGGCTTAGAGCAGCAAGAATTGGCAGAATTTTGTAAGAAGCTGTGGGTAGCATCTCTTTCCTGAACAAAAAGTACATTTAAGAAGTGGCTGGGAGTTTTTTATTCTGCCTGTGAGAAGTGATACTCCAGAAGACACCCTTCATGCCCGTTCTTCTCAGGAGCATTACTGAGAGGGTGACTGGCTCAGTGGTGCCACGGTTCTGGAGGGAAAGATTTCACTTTATTGCCCCTATGAAATGGGAAAAGTGAAGTAAAATGATATTAATTTGGATTTGTATCCATGCTTTCAAGAGTCACACTTGAGAAGGTAGCAGAGTTTTGTACAGGCATTATTCACCCCTCTTTCTGGAGCCCCTAAATCTGTGGAGCTGAATGCCGTACGGAACTGGAATAAAAAGGCAGGCCCAAAGGAAGCTGGCAATCTGTGTGTGATACAACACAGATAAATGAATGCTAATGGATGGAAATAAGGAAATAATTCTGTTATAGGCTGCTCAGCAATCTGAAGAATTGAGAGGGAGGGAAGGTGGGAGTGGGTAAAAACTTACTGGTTTCAAGCAAAAAGACTGTTTCCAAATAGAAGGTCTTTGCTCAGTATCTTTTTACAGTCTAGTTGTAAATTCCTCTTGACATTGATGAGTATTTATCAAGTTTGAAGTATTTAATCTTATACATTGTGCAAGTTTGATGAACTGTTGTGGAACCCTCATGGATGGCCACAGAGTTGTGATCTGTGTATTAAGGAGGGACCCCTAAGCCTTACAGGGTCTGTCCTAAGGCTGAATCTGGTCCCACCAGAGTTCATAACTGGACACTGTGGTGGTGGTCTGCAGCCAGAAATCCAGCACCTCTGGCTCTGTGTAGATTTATCAAGAGAATAAGACAAGAGACCAGGCTGCTGCCAGTGTCTGCTGTCCAGGGGTTGTGGCAAATGCATCCCAAGCAGAAAAAAGTCTCTTGGGTCTTTGCACCAAGGATAACACAGTCTCAATCCATATTGGAGCTCAGTAATACAAGTAAGAATTATTAATGGTAACAGACTGCTGTACAACTGAAAACACAGGTCAAGGACACAAGACGTCCTTGCCTCAGTAGTTTTCCATTTCCTCATGATGCAAATGTCTCCAATGACTATCTGACTGTTCTCCTGGCTTGTTCTAGTCTTGTGGGCAAAGCATTAACTGTGATGAACTCGGGGTTCATGTGAGCTCAGCTCACATGGTTAAGTCGGACGCCAGACTCCCAGGCTGTGGGAGTAACTCCACTGATGGCACTTCCTTAAGTAAAGTTGTAGCACTGTGCTCTTTATTCTCTGCTGTATAAACTTGGGCCCATTTAATCTAAACCATTCTGCTTAAAATTCGTTGGCATAGTGAAGTTTCTGTGGAAAGATGCTTGAAAAAGGAGAGAAAAAGTGAGTGATATGAAGTGAAGCCAAACTATAAGTGGTGTGAACCTTGTTCTCCTTTTCAAAGTAAAATTAAACGTATGTGATCTAATTTAAAATGACAGGATGCTTTTGAAATATATATAAAATGTTTCATTTTAGTAAGTAAGAAGAAATGCTGAAAAGCTTTTTTTGCTACTAAGCAGACATGTGGATGACATCAGCTGGCAGCCAGTTACAACACAGCAGTACAAAGGGAATTTTTTCAAACATGGGGGTTTTTTTCAGTTGAGATCTTAGTACTATGAAGTCAGTCAACCGAGAAGAATTTCTCATGTTTTGGGTGGTAATAAATCTTCCAGAACAGTGTTAACCAACACCTCGGGCAGTTTTGCTGGTTCATATTACTCTATATCCCACAATACAAATTGCTGAAATGGGAGAAGGGGCTTAGGAACACATTTGAAAGATTTCCTTCCTCGTTTTGGTCAGCATCATATGACTACATGAGAGAAACAGCAAAGGATTCATCAATAATATAAGAAGTAAGCTACATCTCAGGTTTTAAGTTAAAAAAGAAAACAAAAACAAAACAACTCTTCCTTCCCCTTTCCCTCTCCTTATTCCCATCTAGCTGCTCAACAGACCTTCGTGAGAAGTCTTGGAACAATTTCCTTTTCAACACTTCCAATTTAAATGACTTACTAGAAATGAGTATTTCATGGTTTATCAGGACTCTGTTCTTCAAAGCTTCTTCTCTTTAGTGCTAATTATTTCAACAAGACCTATACTAAAGGCAAATCCTGTCACTTCTCTATACTGTCTGCATTAACACTATAAAACAAGCTTCATACAACAGTTAAATTTCTCATTTGCATAATTTTCATTTCATTTTCATTTTTTAGTGTTTCCCACATCAAGAAGTGACACAGTTGGAAGAGACGCAGGGTTTGGAAATGCTGCAGTTAACCAGCTATGGCCTCATTCGTAAAAAAGGCAAGAGTACCAAAATTTAATCCTTACTTTCCTTTCTTTTCAAGCCAAAGCCACCTTCGATTCCTGTACTGGAAATTCCTACAGCAGTATCCATAAACAAAGTGACATTTAACCCTCCTGGTTGATTTGAAATAGTATGTATCACTCGAGCAAGGAAGGAAGGTCTGCTTAGACACCTACAGGTTTGGAGCTAAGAAACAGAGTTTCCTCTAGACCTCACTTCTCTTGTTATATTAAAAAAAATTAAAAACAACCCACCAAACAATCCTCCACCTGTATTCATTTCACAATCTGATGGGCCCAGAGCTCATAAAATAACCCCCTAAACCAAACACTTCTGTCATTTGATCAAATGAAAAGACGTGCAGTGCAAAGCTGGAAATCTTTTCCATGTACCTTGGCCAAGGTCAAGACAACCCTGTGTACACCCTGTCACTGGGGCGTCAGTGTTTCAGATAGACTTTCAGAGGCTCTTGCCACAGTTCCTTCATACTCTGTGCATGCTGAGGAAAACATGTAAATCAAAGCCCATCTCTCATTAGCTGCAACTAGAAAAGAGAGTTTTCCTTTGTCCTGGCTTCTGCCTGACTCTCAAAAATCAGCTGAGCATCTAGGTGGACCCTCATATTGAGGACCTGAGTAACGAAAGCTGCTGGGAACAGCCTACAAGAGAACAGGGCGGGGAGTGGTCATGGTGGCATTCCGCCTGCCACTTGCAGGTGAAAGCATTAAGGGCTGATGGCTGCTCTGTGTTGCCAGAGCAGGATAAAGTAAGACTGGTGCAGCCAAAGAGCAGGGAATGGTATGAGCAACAGTGGCGATAATTTCTCCAGACTACTCTTTGTGTCTCTGAGAAGCCTGAAGTTGGGGAAACACCTCAAAGGACCAAAATGCCAGTTTCAGACTTCCACTGTTCATCCTTCAGCCTCTGAGCTGAATGACCTAGGTCAATTTTGACTTTCTAAAACTGGTATTGGCAAGAACTGAACTTCACTCCTTCAAATACTCGAGGCAGCTTTTCCCTCAGTACCTCCATATAGCCTTTACTCATCCACACTAAGTTTTCTAAGGGAGAACTAGAAGGCTTTGCATGCCCTTACCAGGTGCCTAGCATCCTTATTCACAGTAATCAGACACATGAAACTAACAATTCCATTTGTGAAGCGCAGATTTCTGTAAGGATGGAGTTATCATCACAAAACAACCTGCTGTTTATTATCAGGCCCTATAAGTTTTGACAATTTTATTAGTTATAGATGTGGATCTTAACTAACTCCCATTCCTTCACTATTACAAGAATGACTTTGGCCTCTTAAGCACTTAATAAACATGATGAAACAAACTGAAATGAAAAGAAATATTGTTGGATTAGCTCTGCATTTGAACTGAGCTCTTATTGTATTATTTAGCAAACACAATGATAAATGCTTGTAAGGTGGTTCCTTTGAAATAGCAAAACAGGTAGATGATTTGGGGAGACATGGTGTGAGTAGGATTGAGTCTTACAAAGAAAAATCCCTTGTGATATTGCAGCTTTAAAAAACAAGGCAATTTTCCATTTGTCCATACAAGCTATTGCAACATTTTCTGCAACAAAGCTGAAATAGTATCTGCAGATAGCAACTGGGGTGCAAACTTAATGTTTGTATGTATGAAGCACCCTGGCATGCACAGATGATCTTCAAATGCAAAAGATGATTGTTTTTTGATTTTGCATCACCAAACATTTGCAGTAGTCCTACAGCATTTGACAGCACTGTTTATGATTGAGAGCCAGATTGTAATATCTGTGTTCACAGCTATTTAGCTTTTACTGCAGCCCTTCCCAAATTTTCCTGTTTTATCCTGCTTCTGTTGGGCTTGTGATCACATAAACTATATCAACAATGGTACTTCTCTCAGGCTGGTCACCCTGTTGGAACTGCCAGAATCTCACTGGGCTGGTAAATCGCAATTCGATATCTGCTGCCAGACATAACAAGGACATCCACTGATGTCAGTGAAGCTATTTGTGAAGCAAGGCACCACTCAAATGGAATAAGGGTATCTCACAGTTGATCTGCTTGCTAGGAATGTGGAAGATAGGGGAGCAACAACAGGCAGAAATATTAAAAAGTCCTTTTGTATGGTTAAATACTTATTTTGGGATGACAAAATACAGGAAAACAAGGAACATAAATATATTAATTTGATAAAGACTAGATTAATGAAAATGATCTTTCACATGAAAGCTGAGGCACAACAATGAACAAGTACATGTTGCAGCAGAAAATCCATCACTATTTACCTCCTTCTGTTAATACAATCATAGTTTAGGCTAAGCCCATCATAATACTTAAATGAACTGGAAAAGAGAACATTCTGTTGTGCAGCTGTTAAAAACAATTGAATATGATGTTAAGTTTGCCATCAGTTTTGGCAGCAAGTCCTTGCCCCTTTAAACTCCTATGTACACACCTTCTACTCTTTTGTAATAGAGACTTTAAAAAGTCATTAATTTGGCTTGGTTTGCGTGGGGATGATGCAATCTGAACAATGTGGAGAGCAGCATTTGAAATACATTGTTTGCAAGGTTGTGCTCAGTGGCAGCAGCACTTTGATCTGTCAAACGCCTGAAATGTGCACTCGGTCTGAGAAAGACTGGAATAAATGAGGAAAATAAGGTGATATTGGTCACTCAGCTGCAGCTACAAAGTCTTACCCAGCATGTGGCTGAGTTTTTGGGTAGACAAAGTGTATACCAGTGTTGCACATCAGCAGAAACCCCAGGATAGAGCTGGTATTGAACAGAAATTATTCTCACTTCATCTGCACTGCTTAGCAAACAAACTTGTTTCACTATTTTTCTTTTAATCAGATTCTGAACTGAAATAATTCTCGCTTCAGTGAAACTGGAATAAGGAATATTCTAAAAGCATGAACAACTGATAAGGCATGAATAAAATCGCTTCCATCTGTATGTGATTATTATAAATGTGACTTCGCTTTTAAACAAAGAGTACTGTAAACAAATACATGATCCAGTTTATTAATTGGAATTGGCTGGATTACAGTTTGAAAATAAGATACACATGTTGGCAATTGCTCTACTTCACTATAGTTAGGCCCTTAAAAAGCATACTTCATGTGTTATTTCCTGTAGAAATTGTAGCCTTTTTAACTTGCCCTACTAGAAAACTTGGAGAAGTATCTTTTCACAATGTATATACAAGCCTGACCACTGAATCTATATTCAGACATGAGAGGGCAGATCTGGACTCTTGCAGTTACATTGCCTGGGTTAGAAGCTAGAAAGTTCTTCCGTCCAGATGGGGTACACCACAGAGGGGGACTAGGTATAAAATGTTTCAGTGGTTAGAGTGCTTGCCTATAGCCTGTGGTGCTCAGGATGCGAGACCGAGATGCACAGCTTGCTTCAACTAGGAGAAGAGCTGTGTCAGTGCTCTGTTTTATTAGGGCTATATTATCTTGCAGGATGATTGTTCACATCTCCTGGTCTGTAAAATTATGACAAAACAGACCTTCCCTACTTCCCATAGATGTTATGGGGAACTTATATTGCCAGGCTTTTAGGTACTAGTTTCTAAAAAAGGTAGGGTTTTTTGTTGTTGTTTTTTAGAGTAGCTTTGAGAGAAAAAGCTTCTCTGCTTGGTATAAATAAAGAGAGAAAGCTTCTGAATAGCAGCAGCCTATCATTCAAGGCACTCATGGGACATCCAGGCCAAGTTCTTGTTCCCTGTCAGGCAGAGCCAGCCTTCTCTTTCTGACACACAACAAAAAGGTGATTTAAGCACTTCAAGTGTCTTGAGAGAGCTCTGTTCTGGGATGCACTGGTTAGAATGTAGGGGGCAAGTTAGATCCCATGGAAAGTAACAGGGATACAGATCTAAACCAGAGCACCATATTCAGTCTAAAGGAATAATTGTTATTGCATGGTTTGGACAGATGGCTGGCAAAAACTGACAGAGGGAATTCAAAGATAACATTCATGTGATGTCCCACTTCCCCATGTTAAGGAAATACATGTTAATCCTGGCACTAATCCAGTATTTGGCTATGACATTAGATGGACATAGGCAGCAAGTAGGAACATGTCTGCAGAGATCATTAGGGATGATTATTCCCTCTCACACTACAAGGACTTTGTGTAGCAGATGTAGAAAACAGAAGAGGAAACCCAGGCCCTAAGTCTCTGCTTCAAGCCCATGATAATTTCCAATGTACCCAAGCAATGATGACAGTATTTTGCAGAGACTATTGGAGCAATATCTTTGGGTGCTGTTAGTCCCATCCTGGCATAGCTACCATGCAAGCAGGAGAAAGACAGACCTTACTTCTCCCTTCCTGTCGCGCAGCCTAGAAAACCAATGAAGTGTCACAATAGATATGAACAACAGCACAAATTAATCTCCTTATCTAACTGACTCCAGTACCAGTAGCTCACAGTTAAAGGGGTTAGAAAGACTTGAAGTTAAAATGTCAAGTTTAAAAGCTAAAGGAACGAGCTCTAGCCTCATCTAAGATTCTCATGCAGCAGCTCCAGGAGCAGTGGAATGCCACAGTTCAAGCATTATTTACTTCAATCAAAATTTACCACATTTACCATATGAAGGATTCCCCCAGTAAAGGAACTATGTTGGTTCTGTCCCTCCTTCCAGAACAGCAGAGACAAAGATGGCCAGATGACAGGTTAGCTTTGTGTGCTGTACTTCAGGCTTCATCAAGGGTATAGCAAGACATCACTTTCCAAGCAAAGCCTGGGATAAAATTACATCAGATGCCATACCAGTCTTCAGCTGCCCTGAGCAGGCCAATAACACAGGAAAATTTTTTATCTGTCATATGTTACAGCTTTTCCCCAGAAAACCTCAGATTATTTGGGGGTTTGGTGCTGATTTTACTGTAACTTTTTAACAACATGAAATAATTTTTCATTTGCAAAAGGAATGGATTTAAAATTGAGAGCGTCATAAATCTTAGAAAAAATCTGTTTAAATTACATGAGATGGAAGTATGTTCTGAGAACTCTCTAGAGGTTTTAAAAATGTAGTAGTGGGAGAGAGATTCCATTCACTTAGTCCTCTAGTCCTACCCACCATCATGACTACACTAAATAGCAAAATAGTCAGTTAGGAGGGGTCAGAAAACATGGGGGGGTCAGAAAACATGGGGGGAAAATTGAGCAAAGGACCCAGCAAAGCCAGTGCTCCCACCTCTCTCTGTGCTTCATTACAATCTACAAACCCAAAGATTGTTTTCTTGTCTTTATAAAATGAAAGCAAGCCCTGCCCTGTTTTGTCTGGAAGTGTTGTTCTTTTTATACCAGTTATCTGATCAGACAACGAGAAAATTTCAGATAAATCCTTCTAGCAGGCTCTTTTTTACTGTAAGGCCAAATAAATGGTTGAGGTATTTATTTCTTGGAAGAATAATAGATGAGTTTCTGCTCTGCCTCTGCATCTGTGGCTGTTAATTGTTGACAGCAATTACAAATTATTGCCTTGTAAATTGTTTCCATTACCAGCCTAGTTCATGTGTTGGAGGGAGGCAAAGGTGAGCAGGGCCACGGCGGTCAGTGCATTTCTCAGGTTGGCAGCCAGCACTAGCACTATTGCTGTTATGTCTTTCTTCCTGTGATGGATGTGCACTGGGGCAGAGCTCCATCAGCATGAGTGGTGGCATGCACCTCATAGCACAGCAGCTTTAAAGGGCTGACATGATTGTCTCTACTTTCACGTGTTCCCATCTTTGCTGCATGTTAGGCTAAGCCACAAGCCAGCTAATGGATTTGTCAACCACCTGCAGAGGATTAGATGGACATCACTTGACTAAGGTTTCACAGCAAGCCCGGGCAGCTCATGGGCGCAGTGGCTCTGGCATGTGGGGAGCTGAGCTGCAGGGTCCCATGGCCCCAGCAAAGATCAGACTGCATTTATGCACCCAGGCTTTACGAAATAGCCCTCAGTCACTGTTCAGCCTCAGGGGACTTTTGGCAGCTGGACCCAGTATGCATTACAGTCTGGATGGGACCTGACTGTAGCCAAATCTTACAAGTCAGTGATGGAGACCCGAGGAACTGCTCCTGAGACAGAGACCCTCCATCACAGCAAATCTCATGCCAAGAACTGCAGCAATGCAAGCAGAGGAACATTCATCTTACTACCTAGAAGTGTTAGTTCTGTGGTTCATACCGTAAGAAAGGTATTATTAATACCAAATTGGGCCCTTGCACTCAGACATAAAATTTGTAAAGCTATAAAGTCTGATACCATAGAAAATACATCAGAGATGAAAACCACCAAAACTGTGTTCAACTGGCCACTCTGGAGGTGTTACCAAATTTGAAAGCCTTCGATTAGGGAAATCTGCTAAGTTGCCAAGTGACAATAAGGTTACCTGAAACAGAATTTACAGAATTTGGATGCTTAGTACAAAAACGAAGAGATAGGATAACAAATCTATCTTATGCTAGATACCTATCTTTATTATTCAGAGACCCCTAGATTTTAGTTTTTATATTTTCTAATGCTTGACTTCTGTTATGGTAGGAACTATACTGCTGTCATTTGGTCAACTCTAGCAGTCATTACTTTCATTAAAACCAATGGAAGCAAGATTAGATGCAAAACTATTTACAGTAAAGCCAACCAACCAATCAAAAAACCCAAACAAACTCCAAACCCTGTAATATAGAAAACACTTTCTCTGATGCAGCTCATGCACAGCTCCATGGGAACCATGAGGGAGTATATTAAATCCTTTGTAAGGCTGAGGAAGGCAAGTACCAGATAGAAGACACTTTATAGTAGATCTACTCCAAGTCATTCAGACTTCAGCAACTGTTTGAGATGTCTACAGATGACTACAATCTGTTCTTTTCAGACCAAACATGGACATCCTCAAGCAGATATCATTGCAAAAATGGCTATAAGGAACTTTTGTTAGTGTTACAAATATAACTGGAAGCAGAATTCTGTCACAGTAATGAAGCTGCTACTGCAAACATTTTACAATGGAGAAATAAGCTTTTAGTAGCTACTAAAAACATACATATTTAAGGAAATGGTGCATTACCCAGGTCAGCATTATGTTTCACCTCTAATTTTCTCTTTTTCATACCCTCTGCACATTTCTTTCTCGCTGCAGGCTATAATCCTTGAGAGAGGAGGCAGTGAGGCTCTGCACAAGTGTAATAGTCTAAACTTGTATTTTTTCTGCAGATCGAGACCTAAGAATTTAATGATTTACAAGACAACACCTCTGCCTGAGGCCTTTTTTCAGCTTTTATTAATTGAAAGTACATGTCTTTGATACAAAGTGGAAACTCCGTGAGGAGACAGGCATTCCATTCTCAAGTACATTTAACAGAGAGCAACATAACAGATGCAATTTAGGGCTCATATATACCGGTCATCTCTTTGGTGGCATAAATTTAGAAAGTGTTAAAAGGTCTAATGCCTATAAAATTTAAGCATGTTACAGCAAGCCAAAAAAAAAAAAAAAAAAAAAAAGAAAAGAAAAGGAGATTATGCATCCTCTCAGGAATCTGTCTAAGGAAGTTATGGGTGTAACTGCAGCGCTTTTTGGCTTTGGTGAAAATCTAGAGCAGGAAGTCTTGTGGAATGTCCCTGGGGAAACTTACAGAAACAAAAGCTATAAAGAAGGGGGAAATCTAGGTAAGAGAACCAATATAAATCATTAGGAGAAATGAGTCTTCAATTGGACTGAGAGTCTAGAAGAGGAATATCTTCCTTCTGGAATTAACAGTTTATTGTAGGAAAAAAAAGATAAATACTATAGCAATGATGGGTTCCTCCAGAGTAGTTACTGGCATCTATCACTTGGAGAAGAAGTGAGGGGAATTTTCTTTTTTTTATTCTACTATTTTGTTAGTTATGTCTGGAACAGCAATTTAGGCAAGAGAAAGAGTTTCTAAACCACTTGGGAAGTTGTCAGCATTTTGTGATTACCATTTTGTGATTTATACAAAATGACTGGGACTCAAAATCTTGCCCTCCTCACCACTGACCCCAGAGCCACTCCTAAAGTGGTGCTGTGAAAGCCTACAGTTGCTACTGGAAAGAGCCATCACTGACAAATGTAGTTTCAGAAAATGGTCAAAGTAGTCATGCAGCATTGTATCTGACTTCTTTTTCTAAAAGCAGAAATTACCTGATTAAGTCTATCCTGGAACAATATTGTCAGTTGTATCAGAGTATTCAGAAAGTCCTGCTTTGCTTGCAAAATTAGCCCAGAAAACAAAGAAAAGTAATGTCTCAGCTGCAGCAAAACTATGTATTTGAAGGTGAAGGCAAATATCAGGATACCTTCTTGCCTGAACATTTTAGGCCAGGCTACAACAAATGGAAATCAGACTAAAGTTCAACGATATGATTTTGTCACTTCCCAGTAACTGACCATCTGACTCTGGGCTGAGCTACCCCACAGTCAGCCTCAAGCATCAAGAGAAGCGTGTCCAGCAGGTCAAGGGAGGGGATTCTCCTCCTCTACGCTGCTCTCGTAAGGCCCCACCTGGAGTACTGCATCCAGTTCTGGAGCACCCAACACAAGAAAGACATGGACCTGTTAGAACGAGTCCAGAGAAGGGCCACCAGGATGATCCGAGGGCTGGAGCACCTCTCCTATGAGGACAGGCTGAGAGAGTTGGGGCTGTTCAGCCTGGAGAAGAGAAGGCTCCGGGGAGATCTTATAGTGTATAGTATCTTCCAGTACCTGAAGGGGCTACAAGAAAGCTGGGGAGGGACTTTTCATAAGGGCAGTTAATGACAGAACAAGTGGAAATGGCTTTAAGCTGAAAGAGGGGAGGTTTAGATTAGACATTAGGAAGAAATTCTTCACTGTGAGGGTGGTCAGACACTGGAACAGGTTGCCCAAGGAAGCTGTGGCTGCTCCTCCCTGGAAGTGTTTAAGGCCAGGCTGGATGAGGCTTTGAGCAACCTGATCTAGTGGAAGGTGTCCCTGCTGACGGCAGGGGGGTTGGAACCAGATGATCTTTAAGGTCCCTTCAAACCCAAACCATTCTATGATAAGCACTTACACCTGGGCAAGGTTTCTGCTCCACAGACCTGCAAGTCACCCACTGCCCTGCAGATAGACATTTTAAACATAGCTTCAGCATCTGCAAGTGGAGACCAATGCCTTCGCTTGCATAAAGCACCAGGCTCTGCTCAAGTCGTGTTCATTATATTAAGTTTCTTTAGGGAAGAGGGAGACTAGAATAATTTCTTTGAAGCTGTTTCTTCTTCTGCTGCAGCTTTTTAAAATATAGAATTTATTGGTATGAAAAAACCACACATGGGCCTAATGCCAAAATTCCAGCGCCCAGTGTTTTATATCCGTGTTTACTCCACAGCATCATTCAAGCCCCAGAGCTGACTGGTCCAAGTAGTCTTAATAATAATTGCTTAATAATATTACAGCAGCTCCTCAGGAAGTTCCCACATGAAAAATCCTCTGCTGGCAGATTAAGGAGGGAAGAAGTTCAGGTAGAAATTCTCTCTCCTGCATATACATCTTTAGGATTTGATGTGGACCAAAACATGTGAAGAATATAGCTTTCATCCACAGATGGCAATGAACTCAATCAATGCCTTCATAAAGATAGAAAATGACATACTTAGACTCAAAGAAATGCCAACATATATCTTAAGGAAACAGGGTCTAGTTTATGTTGAGACAGCATAATCAACTTGGCATGAAAAAAGTGAGAGGCAGATTGGTATCTACCCATTCGCCAGGCTCCTGAGCAACCCAGGAAAGCACAGACTCTGAGAAGAAAACTGCCTCATCCTAATAAGGCAGAGCTGTCTGCTAGCGAAATAGTCTGCATGCCTTCTATATGAACTAATGCAAACCATCCAGAGAGCTGCTTCTGTGCGGCTGAGGAGCCGTATCATCTTTCCGTCAATAACAAAGTATGATCATCTCTGCAGGACTATTCGTGCGGAGTTGCACACAAATGCTTTGCTCTTATGTGTGCTGCATGAAAATCTCATGTTACAAGAAAAGCCATTTACCGATGTCCTGGGTTACCCTCTGCATCTCTTTCAATATGAAAGGACAGTGAAAAAAACCCAGTCACCATGACCGAATAGTGAGCATTTTTTCTGCACAGGGAATATAAAATTATAGCAAATATTTGATTTATTTTTGACTCCGTAGTAAAATGATATTGCTTCTTAGTTTGACTTGTTAGGACCTTCCTTTGTTGAGATTTAACTTGATGTGACTGAATCCTTTAGAAAGGATAGATCTGCTTTGGAACAGAAGACAACAGCTCAGAAGAAGGGCATCTATCCAAACAGCCATGCTAATGCCTATTGCAGGTGGAGGTGGCAGGGTGTCTGCTGAAGTAGGAGCTGCTGCTCCCTTATTTTGAAGAAATGTCTTTATTTCTTGATATATTTGTAACATTCATATCCACTACTCTAATGCGTTTCAAGGAGAGCCAGATCTCCCTGCTGACGTCAAGAGAAGCAGCTGAAAACAGGCCAATAACCATTTCTGGGTTTTAAAGCAGACTCTGTGGCTGTGCAGGAAGGAGGAGATTTCTTGTTGAAAGCAGAAATAAGAAAGAAGTCATTGACAAAGAAGAAAGTAAGTAAATAATTGTCAAAATAATTCATGTTTTGCTATAGCTCTTTTATTTTGTTGCCAAAAAATGATCCTTCCTGCAGCAAGATTTCCATCTGAATTATTAGGAGATTTGCTTAATTAAGGACTGCAAGACGTAGCTTTTGCTCCAGATTTCATTTTGGTCCATCGCCATTGTGGGCTTTTCTCATTCAATCAGAAATACCCAATGTATTAAAATGAAAATGAACACTCAGCTACATCTACAACATCTTACTGTTTTCACTCAATAATTATAAACATCTGTCCAAAACATGGTGACATTTAGTACTTTTGTAAAGGAGCTAAGTTAAAGCAAACGGTTACCTTTTCCTAGTGCCTGCAATAATCAAGTATGGCTCTACTGGCCTCCTGATCCATCTCCATGACCTCCTTCCAGATTTCTTCCTAGAGTGGGGGGTATTAGTGGCTTGAAAGAGAACAAGGAATTGTGGTGAGGGTAGGAGAATGTGCCGTGGTGCTATATAAATAATAATAAAAAGTGCAATTGAAAAGATTTTTATTAAACAGAGATGTTTATCTCTGAGCAGAATAAAGCATGAGCTTATTCAACTCGCATTTTTATGAGGTGGTTTGTTTGTGTTTATCATCATTGGGGGCTCCCTAAAGTTTGGTTGCAATTAATTGTCAGTTCAGAGAAGATACTCTCATTTGCTCATCAATTATTCAGGAAATAAAGGAAGCCCCAGCATTCACACGCAGAAAGGAACCTCCCCCACAAACCTGCCAGTTACTGTAAGCAGCTCCTTTAATAGCAGACTTCTGCAAAAACACAAGAGACACAAGAGATGCAACAGACCAAGCATAAATACACCTCTATAGCTAATAAAACAGAGAAGACGTTGAAATTTTGAAAGGTACTTTAAAAACCCCTTCTGTATATACAGAGAGCCAAAGAAAATTAGGATGGATCTCTTTGATGTGCCACCTCCTACAGGTACACCTTTTCTCTACCAACAAACCACACAAATCAAACCTACCTGTGACAGGAGAGAAGCTGTGTCTAACTAGGGATCTACAATTCACTTACAAGGCATCCTATTTCACTTGTAATTCTTCAATAGTTTCAAGTTGCTAGTCATATGTTTTCAAAAGGGGGTAACTTCCCTGCATGAATTATGGTTTCCAGTTCAAAATTCCACATTTGAGTAGATAGACAAACCTAGTTTTTTGAACTTAAAGAACCTGGAACAATGCATCTCCATTGGAGCAACAGAGAGAGGGACTGCAGTACACTCAGCAAAGACTAGAAGGTGAGCAAGCGCTGGCCACTGCTGTAGGAGAGTGCCACCAAAGCATCATCTAGGTGCCCTGCCAAGTCCTTGTAGATGTAGTCAGTATAGTAACCCACCTGAAATTTTCCAGAAAACACGTTCCACGTGATTGACATCTTCTCAGGTCAAACCCAAAAGTTCATTATTTCACCTCTCTGTCCCAAGCAGACAAGACAATAACAAATGCTGATGTATCAGCATTTCATATGAGACAGAAATTGTCATTTATGGCCAGCTCTGCATTTTTCTCCTTTGGATAAAGGATTTCACTCTTCTGCACCAGAATCTGTCAGCACACACCAAACAACAGTGATGTATTTAAGTGTAGATACTCGGCACTGGGTACCTGAACACCTACGGCTGAGCAAGTTATTCATTTAGTAAGCTAAATTCAGACCCTCATTCCACTCACAACAAAGAATGCTCCATTACCATTCTACTGCTTACACTCTTGTTCTGCCATCCACAGAAAGCCTGGTGACTCAGAAATGCCTACTCTTGGGCAAAAAAAAAAATAGAGGACACTAGAAAACAGAAGTACAAGGAAAGAAACCTCCTTAAAAACCAGGAAAGGTTTTGGGGGTTTTTTGTTTTTTTTTTTTTAATATATTTTGAAGCAGGCTGGCCATAGAGGAAAACTTATTTCTTTTTTTTCTGTGTTGCTTGAGTTCTCTAAGCATGCTCCAAGTCCAGACTGTGGCTGAGAGGGAGCTCACTCATCTTTAACATTAGCTGTAATACAGGGTTCACTACACTGAACACCCTCATTCTGGTTGAGAAGTAGTTCTCATTTCACTGCTTTCTTTACTCTTTTAAGCTTTTATCTGCTCTCTCCATGTCACTATATTGAGACAATGCTGAGTCCAGTCCCAAGCAATCATTCTGAGTATGTATTTCAACATTGTAGTGGTTAATTAACTTGTCAGATAGCAACCCAGGAGCAGTTGGATATATAGGTCCCTCAGGCATGCTGCATATTTTATCTTTGCCGTATCTCTAATTATAATCATAGTTGTGATTAGAATGCTGATATTCACGTTTCTACCCCTCGCTCTTCCCCTGCCAATCCTAACTTTCATTTCAGCCTCCTCTCTCTGGCTCCAGCAGCAAAGAAAACAGACATCAGTGACGGGGAATGTCTGCCAATGCAGCAGGAGAGAGCCAATGCTGATCCCTCTTCCAGTAACATGTCCTGGCTGAGCATGTCCAGACTAAAAAGTCATTACAGCCAAACTTACACATCCTCAAAAGCAGCTTAGTATCACTAAGTACAAAAATGAACAGCACTGTCATCAGAAGCTTCTTGAACAGACAACCTTTAGATTAATGGAGAAATTGGAAGCAGGTTCAAGATTAGATTTTCCTTATACTGGAGGGCATTTCTTATGCTTACTTGCACTAATAACACCTAACCCCTTGAAATGCTCAACCTTGCAGAGACCTGACAGGGTCCTTGCAATGAGGGAATTCAGACCAACAGAGCTGAAAAAAAAAAAAAAGAGACAAAAAAGGATATAAGGCAACATCAAAAAGGACTTGTGCAGGACTCAAGTACCTGATCCCAGACTCTCTTTGCTTGGTTGCCTCCTAGCACCGAAGATAACTCAATTTGACAGATATACCTACTTTTTTCACTTCACAATGCCCAGGTACCCTGAGCTGCACTGCTGTGGTAGTTTCACTTGGCTGGCAGCCAAACACTGAAGACCCTCATTCACTCTCCCAGCCCCAGGGAACAGGGAATAGAACTGAAGGGGTAATGTAAGGAGACTCATAGTTTGAGATAAGAACAATTTAATAATTGAAAAAAACCACCCTTAAAATAATACTGACAATAACAGTTATAATAATAGCAATAATAAAATAATGTTAATAATAGTAATAATAAAATATATCATTGAGTGACACACAGTGCAATTGCTCACCACCTACCGACCAAGCCTGGCTCATTCCTGGATAACGATCATGGAGGAGTGACAATTCCAAAACCAAAACTGCAACCCCAGAGGAGCAAGAACCTGAGTGAGAGAGACTCCTACTAATATACTGAACATGATGTTATGATGGGCTGGGGGTTGGACTAGATGATGTTTAAAGGTCCCTTCCAACCCAGACCATTCTATGAGTCTATGATATGGAATATCCCATTGGCATATCCAAATGCCAGTTTGGATTACTAATTTTAGTATTCCTCGTTCCCCCCTAAAGCTTGGACCTGAAGACTAGCCAAACACAAAGTCCTTTGACTTCCACTGACAACCGAAAATGTTGGAATGTTATCAGTGTTCTCATAACAAATCCTATCCTGAAACCAAAACACAGCGCTACCCTAGCTACCAAGAAACCTAGCTCTGTCCCAGCTGAAAACCAGGAGAGACACTTTGTACATCCAGAACTGTCTCAGCTCAGTCAGAGCAGAGGAACTGAGCATCCAGCTCTACTTCAACCTGTTCTACATTCAGAGGCAAGGCTTTAGCTCAGCCAAGAGGGAGGAATCAGTCATGGTGCAATTGGTTTCCAAGTCTACAAGATGCAGACAGATACCATGGTGGCTCCTGTCTTCGTGTAGAACAGAGGATGGGGGTCCTCTTAGTTCGTTATCAGCCTGATGCTTAGCTGCTCCTGTCTGCAGGCAAGGAAGCTGTTGTTCTGGGCAGGATGCCTTTGTTACTATGTGACAGCTTCATCCTCCATGTGGCAATGCTCCCCATCCCACCAGGTGAAGCCATGACACTGTTGAGGGAAGCACTCACCATGCTGAGGACACGCCAGTGCAGGCAGGGAGCCCTGGTTACTCTCTGCTGCCAGAAATGCTTGCGTATATTACTGTTCAAGCGCCAAACAGAACTCGTCTTGGGGGCAGGAACCACAGCTCACAACACGTGTTCCTCAGGAGTGCCCTAAGCATTGACCTATAGTCCTGCAGCTTTTTTGTTTCTTTGTATTCATGCTTCTCTTCTTTTAATTAATTTTGGTTTGGTGGCACACATGCAAAAGGTGAGGGGAAAAGTGTTCTTCCAGGATAAGCAGTTGCTGTGAAAATAGGACATGTGGATTTGAATTCTCTCAGGTCGAGAAGGGAACTGAACATAAATCCCCTGCTTTCTCTTCAAGGGCTGTAACCACCCATTGCTATGGGAAAGGTGCACATCCGACACAGCCAGCAAGCCATACCCTGCTCCTTGAAGGAATGGACCTTGGAACCGTCCCCTAGCCAGAGCCCGGACCAGGCTCCTGCAGGCTGCTTGAAGCTCAGGTAATATCCAGGCAACTTCTTGCTGAGCATATAGACTTTGTATGACCCTTTCCTCAAGCTTTCTGGCTGCTAACCTAAAATATTAGGAAAAAAAAAAAAATCAGTTATTTTATCTAAAAATTGGTACAGTAATAATGACGCTTTCTGGATTGAGACAAGCACTACAATGACCTTAGAGCTTGAGTGAAGTCTTATACCTGATTTAGTTACTTTTTTGGCTGAAAAGCACCTTTCCCCCATAACTTCTTCTCAAGCAATGTTAGTTTTGGGTCTGAGTTACTTAGAACTAGTCAAACTGCACAAAGGTTGTCTCAGGGCATGACCTTTCTGAAAAAATGCCAACAGATATTCACAAGCTGGGCTTAGATCACATGCTGAGTTTTGTAGGCTACAGTGAAGGTGGCAAGTGATGTCCACTTCAGGCATCCATAGCAAGGGCCTAGGGGCTGGAGAGGCTGTGGCCCTGCCAGTCCTTTAAGCCCTACTGTCCTGTGTGCAAAAGATCAAAAGCAACCGAAATAACGGTTATCATGTTACATCAAGTGGATTCAATACACTGTTATATGTATTTTCACTTCAGCTTTGCCTGTGCTCTAAAAGTGCAATTAAAAAAAAATTGACATTAAATTTTGTATGTCTAAAAGCCAAGCCTGTTATGTTTTGCTATTTTTCAATTAATTTACACTAACAGGATTTTTAGAAGTTCAACATACTACCACTGTCCTGTAATAATACTTCACAGTATGATAAGATTCACTGCCTTATTTTTCTTCTTGGCCCAGAGCGAATAATTTGGTGTCACATGTTCAATCGTCTGAGTCATAAATGTTGAAATTGATTACACAGAGGCATTGGAGTAGTCTCTCATTTTGCTTGCTTAAAAGATCCACTGAAATTAGTTGAGACTTTTACAATTCCCATGAAACTCAGGCTTCTGACTTGAAGCTTTTTATTTTTTCCCACCCATTGGCAGGACAGCAGCTCTGAAGGTGCAATATCTGTTCAGAAATTGCAACAACGCTGAAAACCCCAGATACTGTCTGAGAAGTGGATATGTGATGAACATTGCTTAAGCTGGCTTTCTTCTAGCAGTGAACATGTATTAGCAGTATGTAGGCATATGATAATTCTCAGTACTGTGTAACCTCAGTAGCAGTCCCTGTTCCTCTGCCTACAAAGAATTTTAGTATTTAATGAAGCTTCTGTTTACTGAAATTACCTCTTTTAACTCTCTTCAAACCCCTTTTGGTAACAGAAGGCGGCAGTTAGATCTTCCCAAGTCTTTCTGCTCCAGGATAAACAAACCCACCCCCTTTAGCTCTGTTCTCCTCTGTCATATGCTCAGCCTCGTTCCCAGCCCCCCATTTTAATGGCTCACTATTGAATTAATCTACTTGTATAAAAATTGCACTTGTTTAAAAAAAAAAGTTGTTTGTCTTCCTACTGGAATTAAGCCCAAATAAACCAGAGTGCAGGATGAATTACATTAAAGTGTTGTTTTTATTTTTAAAGGTGGGATTTTCCTTCTTGCCTATGGAACCCGTTGTGGTCAACTCAACAAGAATCATTTGTGCCCCTGTTGAAGTCCATACAAAGCTGGAGTAAATCTCCCACAGGAAACACAGCAAGTCCAGTGCTGTTTGACGTTGTTCTTCGTACAGGTGTAACCGACTCAATCCCCTACACCAAGTCCAAAGCCAAAGCAGATTAATGTTTGCTATTTTGGAACAGAGATCAGAACTGGTACTTGTCTGACTTCCCTAAGACACTCCCAGTGCAGCAGCTAGCTAATCTATAGCAAGCGTGTAACAGAAAGGGTGGAGCTCAAGGTACTGTGGCTAGAATGAAAAGGGCACTAGCAATGCCTACTCTGAATTCTGAGTATGCTGCCTGTGGAAGAAAGTCAGTGAAAGGCTTTAGTAATTTCTAAACATGCCAGCCATTTAAATAATTGTGCTACATTACATACAACAGTGCAGATCTTCATCCACCTCCAAGTACTGTGCAAACTTTTTATGCAACGTTTAATAATTTTCTCCTCTGCAAGCTGATGGGTACTGAAATGGGGGCTCTGGGGCAGATCAAGGGAGCTGGTGAAACAACCACAGCAGCCTGCTCATTAGACCTCCTACATGACCAGGACTGGGCAGGATTTTCTGTACAGCATGTTCCTCTTCCCCAACCTCACAAGGCAAATTAGAATACATCCAATTAAGACACAGAGGAAGCTTCAGCTAGAAGGGAATAACCTAATTCATATTTCACTGGGATGTGAGGGTGATACATCCATCTTTATTAAAGGAAACACAAGGATAACAATGCTCTGTAGTCCATCGCCAGAACACAGCCCTTACTGTAGCTAGAGGGTTAAAGTGTTGTTAGAAGGATCGTCTTTTGAAGAGCTGCCAAAATCCTCACTGGCCAGAGCTAATTCCTCCTGACATGTAGGGAGTCATATTTTTAAAATGTTTTGTCTTTGTGACAACCCCATCCCCTAATGAAGGGTCGCCTTGCACGTGCCCCATTATAGTTTGCTGTGTTGCAGCTTGCTTTGTACGTGTCACACCTTGCAATCCTCCCTTTGTGGGTCATATTTGCAGCACAAACACTATATATCAATACCATTCTGACCAACTGGATTCCTGCAATAACCTTTGGAACTTAACATCTTTGAAAAATTATACAGCAAAACCACTCCAGAGATGAGTTTTCAGGTGGGCTGGAAAACACTCCTAGTCACAGATAAGACTCAGGCGTTTTTCATTTGCTTTAATGCAGTATGTGTCTTTTCTGCCACTAATGGGGAAAGAAAATAATGTTGGTATCAGACGATGATAGATCAAAGTATTTTTAAAAGACTGTGTTTCACTGTCTCCTGATTGCACAGCAGTTTCATGGAGAGCAGTATGGACGTGAGGTAGAGCAGTGCCTACCAAGAAAGAAGAGGAGGGCACGTGCTGACACCGGGGGACAGCCACATCACCTGGTCCCGCCCCGTGCCATGTATTTGCTCTATGTGGAGGGCTTGTTTTGCTTGCTGCATGCTTTTTCAAAAGAAGAGTATAACTGATGTTAGAGGTGTCAATACTGCACAGCAAGGCGGGGAGGGATTTGCAGTGAAAACGAGTAACAGTGTTGTAAACCTTTAATACCTTCCAGCCCAAGGCCCCAAAGCATTCCCCACTTGCTAGTGTAGCCTCAAGAGCTCCCCAGGACGTGGCAGCTGCTCAACCCCACAGCATCTCACCACGAACCCCTCTCTGGTGCAGAGCTGTTTTGGTTTTAGCTCTGGCAGGGAACGCTGCTGTTGCATCAGTGCAGAGCTATTCTGTTCCACAGGCAGCTTCCCAGTCTAATGCACGAGTTTTAAAAGCTTACTTAGTAAATATCAAATTTCATATTGTTTTATCTTCCATTTCCCGCCCCAGTCCCATGGCTAAGGACAAAAGCAATGATGTAACTTTGCATTTCTGATCAAAGTGCTGCTGGTCTCCTCTCCCCTTTCACCTCACTCCTCTCTCAAGGTTTCTAAATAACAAGTGCTACCACTTCCCTAGCAGTCTCTCCAAGCCCACATCTACAGAAAGCCTGGCGAGGCTGTGGCATCTCTTCAGGAACACAAGAGAGGATGAGACACGAGACAGCCACAAACTGATAGAAGGTAGAAACTATTTCAGTCTGCTCCTGGGTTTAAAGAGCCTGCTGCCAGGACAAAAGACTACGGAAAATGTCTTCTACAAAGACTCACAGTAAATGTCAAAGGTCAGCAGTGACAAAGCTGCTACGGAGGCGGTACCTGTAGCTAATTGGATGGGCTGCTGCCTAGCTGTCTGAAACCCAAGGATCTGTCTGTGAGATATTTTCAGTTTTTGAGGCCTCACCAGCCCTGCATATTATGCTGATATAGTTCATACAACACCAAGATGTTTATTTTCCCCTTCTTTTATTATTCATATCATAAACACACCATTGTGTTCCCCATTAGGTCTTTTTTCTAGAAAAAGTAGGTGAAGGTACATAAAGGATAGAGCTGCAAAATCTTACACACCCAGCGTAAGTGGACACTTGTGAATTTAAAAATATTTTGCAAGTGGACAATTATTTCAGTGCAAATTTTTTCATTATGAAAAAGTTTTAGCATTTGAAATGACCACCTCCAACAGTTTCCTAATTGATTTTTCAGTTAAAAATTAAACAGAATTCCTGTTCCTGTCATTTTGACTTGGCATCTCAAAGTCAGCATCTCTCCCCCTTTCTTAGCATGTCTCTGTTCGTTCCCTGCTGGAGATAAGCTGAGGGATTTGCATGCTATTTTCTCACTGACTCATTTTCCAAATATGGCCATTTAACAAATATTGTTTCTGCAGGCAGCCATCCCCTTCAGATCCTTCATAAAGGAAATTACTCAATCAATAAAGTTAATTTTCACTCCCCCCTGAAGCAGCCACCCACCCCAACAGATGTTCAAAAACAGACTACAACAAAGCCAGAAACCTACTCAGATCCAAACATCTCTTGCCAATGTCCTCCTGCAGCTAGGGTTGAAATTAATACTTTATCTATACTAGGAAGCAATGCAGAAAGCAAGATCATGTTCTGCTGCTTTAATTAGCTAACTGAAAGATTAATAAACAGCAGTGATGAGCTCTGGTCTGTCCTCACTACATTTACAGTCAACCCACTTCTACTATAAATACAGTCTTCATGTTGAAACAAACTCAAAAGTGACATTAACCCTAACTAGGTGTCCCCTGTGTACAGCACAGACTACTGCAGTTGTGAAACTGGCCCAGTGGGGCAGAGGAACGAGTCTTAGGGCCTTGTTTCATCCCAGGAGGAGGTCCACACTGGAAAGGGAGCAAAGACTTACCTGGAGCTCCTGGGGAAATCCTGCAGCTGCGTTACTTCAGCTTATGTATGGATGCCACTGGGGAGACCCTCAAAACGTCTTGAGTAGGGTCTGTTTTTGCAAACCTGCAACCTGTGGCAAGTAATGCACAACAGCATGAATCACAGGAGGAAAATACACAACACCACTCTTTTTACATCTCTTTTGTTTGCAATAAGAAAAATGAGGTTCTAAACTAATGTTTCATGTACTAAAAAAAGGATCCTGGGATCTAATCTAATCTGCTTTACGTGAACATGGTGTTTGTGGAGCAAGTCCAGACTTAAACTGAGAAAGCTTAGAAATACATTATCCTCCAGAAGGGTCTCACCTTGTCCAAATTCTTGCCACATACAATCTCCCTGATCCCAACATTCTAGCAAAGGCAGCACAGAAGCTGGCCCCAGTTTGAATTTCCTCAGGAGTTACACTTGGGTAGAGGGGGCATTTGCACCCTCCAGCAGGATTTAGTCAGTGCATTAGCTGGCCTTAGATAAAGTTTGGAAGAAGGCAGAAAAGTGAAGGTTCCAATGTAATGTTTAAGAAAAAAAAAATTACAGTTGTTTTCAGGCATAATATCAAGAAAGTTTGTTAACAACTGAAGCAGGTCTTCACAGAGGCAGGAAGCACAGGGCGGGGAGGGAAAGAAGAAAAAGCATTCAGTCATGGAGAAGGGGAATTCATGGACAAAACAAACATCATGAAACAATGCAGAAATGCAATACCAATGTAGAGCATCCATCCTCAAAGTATGTAGAGCATAATGTAAGAGAGCTGGTTGCAAAGAACTAGGACCATCATCAGCTACCCTGTGAGTCAGGGCAGAGGCTGGGTGGGGGCCACTGCAGCCACTCCAGGAACCCCCTGTGGGTCCGTGCCACCTCAGATGGATGGGACAGGAATTTTCCAGAGTAGGGGCTGCCTGAGGAGGATACCCCATACTTTAGTGTTGTGCTAATAAGGAAGGAGCAGTGGATGACCAAGAGAGCTTTGCATTCAGTCCTTAGCACTGGCACATACCTGTGACTGCTGGTTTATCAGCAATTTCCATCCTGCAGACACAACCAGCACCAGGAGAGCTGGTTGCAAAGAAATTAACCACTGTAATTTCAAGCAGAGCTGTTGCTATTAAAAGGACAAAGACATTTTAATGCCAAACAGAGGAAAATCTTCTGTAAGATGTAGGAAGTCAGCACCAGATTTGATAGGAGAGCCAACCTGAAAGGATGGAAACTAGTAACGCAACACAGCTGGCTTCTCAGGTGGAACTTCTGGTGTGGAGAGCAAATAGAATAGTCACTGTTGCTGGTAAAATTAATGGCAAAAGCTCATGGCTTCAAACGCCCATTGGCTGCTTGAACTGAATTGATAACAGAAGATGGTGAGCAAAATCCTTCTGCAATTTAAACAAATATTTGCGACATGCATCATATATAATGTTAAAGTATGGAGGTCCAGCACATTCCCAGCAACAGCTCCTGAATATGAGTAACTGCTTTGCTATCTTTGTTCTGCTTATTGCAGAGCAGCAGAGTATCAGATCAATTTGCCTTAGTTTTTCTACATAACTACCTAGCATAAATGCTATCAGAAGAGTCCAGCTGCATCATCTGTTGAAAATAATAGAACCTGGAGATTAAAGATGTTTTTAGAAATCTTTACCACATCAGAGAGCTAGAGCTGCCAAGTGGTGTTTGTCCTGCCTGGGTATGGAGGCACTCCGTTTAACTAGCACCAAGCTCCTAAAGGTCAGGACTGATGACACAGATGGACTTTCCAAACCTTAAGATAACTCTCTACACCTCCTCCCCAGCTGTCACAGCTGACCTACAGCAGCTGTCTCCTGCATTTAAGCTTAGGTTTTGCCTAACCACTGCAAAGGTTTTCTTTACAGTTTAAAATCCTGCAGGGACACAACCCAAGAAGTGACTGCTCTGGACTGAGCCTTAACAGCAGTAAATTCTGTGCTAACAGCTTAGGGCTCAACTATTGTCTTTGTACAGGAAAAAGGCTAGATATGAATGAACATGGAGAACATCTATAAAACAATGGGTTTTTTTTCTTTTTAGATTCTGCTTTTCCTTGCCTTCTACTTTGATGTATAATCCAGTGAGTTATTTTTTAAATCTTCTGTAGTTTTTTTCTATTTAATAAGACATTTTCCGATCACAGAACAGTCTTCCTTTGCTGCTGTCACATTTGCAGTCTCTCCATGCCACTGAAGGTCTATCAGTGCTAAGGGAGGAGCTTTGATTTCTGGCCTTCCTATATTGGGTTTTACCATTGAATTTAGAAAGGAGAAAAACCAACCAACCAACCAAAAACAACAACAAAAAATCCCAAGCCTGGGCCTTCTGAGAAATTGTCAAAAAAGTAATTTTTCTTGGAATGCAAAGCACAAACTCCCCATATGCATTCCACCTTTGACAAAAGCACTGGGTGTGGGTGAAAGCTAAGCAAGCCTTGATCCATCTGATTCTGGAGAGCCATGGAGGAACCTTTCCTCCCATTCCTTGGGACGGATGCCTCTGTTTTCTCTGTGTCCCACTCTGGAACCTGGGCCTTACATACATCCACATTGCTCTGCTGACAGCAATCACCTGTGTGCTGCGTTGCTGCTCCTTATTTGCACTCAGAATCACTCTGGCTTCTAGGATTGCTGGCTTGCTCACATATTCATGGCAGTCAGGGAAAAATCTTCTTGCCACCTCTCTTTGTGAATTTTGTAGAAGTACCACTGGAGCATCTGAAGTGCTGCTGGGAAGGGATCTATGACAGTTTGAGCATTCTTAATGCAACCTTCACGGGTCATCGCTCACCAAAGCTGGATTTCTCCTCCTTTTCTAAATATTACTGATGCATGAAGAGATTAAGTTCAGCTTCAGCTCCTCAAATTAGAAAAGTGTATGTGCCATGTGGTCTGTTGCATTAGAGGTGCTTGTACCTGTACGCTTTTAGAGACATGTATGATTGATCCTGTGCTGAAGTGGAGGAAAACACATTTAAGTCACAGAGTAAATGGAAACAATTGTCAGCCTCTGTGTGGACGACATTTTGGTAAGTTCTCTTAGCAGCAGGCTACAACCCACTATGCTTTTCCTTTTGGGACACGGTATCTTTTCTTAGAAGCTATTATTAGTATGAAGCACTATCTAGTGCTTACTTTCTCACAGAAATGTTATTTATATTCACAACTGTGCATGCCTTACCACATTATTTTCCACCACTACCACTCCCAAATAAATATTCTTATTCCAGTGGTTGCTTGTGGGCAAATAAAAGCAGACCAGACAAAAGAGCTGCTTCACAAGAAGTGGCTTTCCTTTCCCAAGATCTGTGCTCCCGAAGTATTCAGCAACAAGAAACCCGTGAAACCACAGCCTCAGTCTCAGGCTGACGGTCACACCAAGAAGTCCCCTATCTTCTGTCGTAGCTAGGACACCTTTTTTTTTTTTTTTCTGTCTGTAATTGTACAGTAAGGCTCTAGGATGCCCTTCTACTTTTTCCAAGGTCAAATTCTTTAGTAACTCAATGCCAACAGTAGCTGGAACTAAGTTTAAGCTTCCTAGTACTAAAATGTGAGGACATTTAAGAAACATAGTCATACCTCCTGGTCACTTATTTGAACTTGAGGCATGGCTTGGCAGCAGTTAAGAGGATGCGTGATGGTAAAAATGTATTTGTTACTGAAAGGTAATATACTTTGAAATACATATTATATATACCCAACAGGCAAACACATTGTACACAATGAAGCAGGGTGTGAAGGCCGCCTGGCTAGCAATGACCTGAGCTGGTACCTCAGCTCAAAACCCACAACCACTGCCTATCTGCTGCCACTTTCCACAGTCACTCACTGCACAGAGCTGTGGATCGCCAGAACAGCACTGCACCAACACAGCTGCTGCACTTGTACTCAACCAGTTTCCTCATTGCTGTTCCGTGGGGGGGCTGCCTGGTACTCCCTTCTGTTGGCACACAGCGACTTCCTCTGCGTGTGCTCTCTGTGATGCTACATCTTTGGAACTTCCTGGCCCCACCTGCTGTTGTGCAATTGAGAGAGTCGAGAACTACAGGAGCTGAAGACTGAATTTCTTACAGGGTGTTCAACTTTGGCTTTACCCAGCCTCCTTCTGCGACTAGCAGTAGATGACATCAGAATAAAGAAAATCAGTACACAGCCCTCTCCCTTGGAAAGACAGCTAGTCTCTCCTACCACATACATCTCCTTCTCAAAATCCAGCAGATATTACAAGGAACTAAAAAGAATTTAGCCTCTCTTCAGCTTCTTTAAGCAGTGATTATTGTAGTTTCCCCATGTTGGGAAATGAACCTACATTAAGGCTCATAATGATAAAGCATCTTACTCCATTTCCTGATGAAATAAGTTATTTACTCCTGAGAATTTGTTTACCATAGAATAATTCTCATCCAGGAGCTGCAGGCAGAAATAAGTGTTTCAAGGCTGAATGCAGATGGTAAGCAGCTCACAACATGCAGTCATTGAAAGGGTTCTTCTGGGCACTTTTCTCCAGAGCCAGGGAACAGACATCAACAGATTTCAGTGTGAATTCTGACTGCACTGTTTTAATGTTACCTTACTTATCTTGCAGTTGCAGCTGAATGTAGTATTACTTTCTTGTGTTAAGTTGCTCTATTCTACTTTCACCTATGGTCATGTTGCCATGGCAAAGTCACTCCTGCACGTGTATGTTTTAAATACATAACCTACAAAGCACTTAGAGTTCCTCTGACATTGTAGGCATCTCTTTTCCAGGTGATTTTCTTGTTTCAGATACAATCTGTAAACAAATGGAGAACATGCTACCAGTAGGACAATTCATATGTCAACGATGGCATCACTAAAATCCTATGTACGTGTTATGCATGCTATGCATGCGAGTACTCTTCAAGCACATGCCTGTTTTTTTTAGATCAAGCATCCACATAACATGTCTTTGGTTTCATACTGTTATCATGCTGCAAGAGAATTCCTTGTGGTCTTCACAGCAAGTATAGAAAATTAAATTATAGCAGCTTTTGGCTGAAAACAAGAACAGTATAAATTTTATCCTTCGTAGTACAACTTCTCTAAATAAGCTATAGCATTATTTATTTATTTATTTATTATTGTATTAACACAAATTTCCACTAGCCTGTCACAATGACCATTTTTTATTTCATATCCGTGAATAAATTTTTAAAAAGTCAGATTAGATGGGTAATGCTCTGAAGATGCACATTCATCCTCTCAAAGTATTAGCCAGAGAGCTCTTCAAAATAACAATTATTCAAAAACTGAAAAACAAGTTACATATTGCTTACCTCAAGCAGATTAGCAACGTTTTTCTGTTTATTTATAAGGTACTCTGGAAGCACCTTTTCAGTTAAGAAGAAATATTCTGGCACTCAGCAGAACACAAAAAGAGGGGTAGGTTGACTGCTGCAAGTCACAGAACTATTTACCAGTACAGATCCCTGCCTTTTTTTTTTTTTTCATAGAATCACAGAATGTTGTGAGCTGGAAGGGACCCACAAGAATCATTTAGTCCAACTCTTGCCCTAGCACAGGACAATCCCAAGATTCAGACCATGTGTCTGAGGGCCTTGTCCAAATGCTTCTTGAATATTGTCAGGCTTGGTGCCGTGACTACCTTCCTGGGCAGCCTGTTCCAGTGTTCCACCACCCTCTGGGTGAAGAACCTTTTCCTAATGTCCAACCTAAACTTGCTCTGGCCCATCTTCCTGCCATCTCCTCTGGTCCTATTGTTGGTTGCCAAGGAGAAGAGATCAGCGTGTGCCCGTCCTCTTCTCCATTCCAGGGATTTTCATTACCAGAGAACAACAATCTGAGCTGAACATTTGTAGAAAGAGAAAGAGTCTAGAAGTTGGTGAAACTGCTGTTTAGCATTATAATCCAATCAACACTGGTGATTAAGAAAGAGTACATATAAAAATACAGGTGCTATTGTGGATGCTGTTTGCTTCCAAGGGGTACCACTGGGAGTACATCCCTTTCTCTTTCCTTTTTAATGGATTTAGATACATTCCAGAACTTAAGAGAAAATGAATGCTGTCCAGATAGCCAAGCCTGGATGCTGTACCATAGAAAAATCTATGGAACTATTCAATATATGCAGTATAAAACCTAAGAAGTAATCTATCTATACCCAATGCTATATAGTAGGTCTTAAAATAACTAGTAGGAAATCCATTATTTTCAGCTACGTAAGCACTACTTAAATGTACACTAGAACAAATGCAATTTTTTTCAATGATAAAATTCTTCTACATCAAGGCTGGTGACAGTCAAATTGTTCACATGAACCAGATTCAAGTTACAGTGTTGAATTTGGTGAGGCCTGTGAAATTCGGCAAGTAGCCCCTTATATCACAAGTAAATAATTTATTTCTTAACATGAGTCATGCATTATCTGTCTCAGAAGAGGCCATTAGATCTGCTGTTCAAAGTCATTTTTCTGCTAGGAGTTCTTCATGAATAATAAGGTGGTTTACAAATTCAACATCATAAACTAACAAAGTGCAGCAGCAGCAGCGAATTTCCTGAGCCCACTTTTTAAGATCTTCAGAAATCTTGATGTTGGGCACAGCATAAGGACAAGATGAGAATACAGCATAGTCTTTTTATGCCTGCATCACTTGTAGTAGTTTAGAGGGGGAAGCCTGGGAATAAAATACCTTTTAGAAAGTAGTCAAGACAAAATCATACCACTTTGAGAAAGAAATGGACAGAAAAATTAAAGGAAGAATACTGGCTAGTAACAAGCTCTGCCAGTTCTACAGATGTACTAGGACATTAAAAGCTGTAGAGGCTACTGGCAGCAGGACGGGAAGTCTGCAGGGGCACTGACACACACACGTTGTGCATCTTCAATCACCAAAGGATGAAAAGCAATCCAAGGAATTTAAAGTGTCTCCAAAACAGGTATTAAGTACATCTTTTCTTAAGAATAGGTTCACTATTGTAATTATTTTCCATATCTATAAATGCACTTACTGTAGTTATTTGCATACCGCAGAAAAGGACAGAATTTCACCTATAAATAGTTTAGAAAAGATGGGCAGAGTGTTGCTGAATGTAAGAATGTTTTCTCTTCCTGTGTTAGTTTAATGGGACAGATGCCAATGCTTTTATGAATTATGAATGCAGCAGTCTTCTTTCCAAATGAAGATGTTGGAAGTCTGCCACTGGAATGAGGTGCTCATATTACATACTGCCAGCAAGTCTCCGTTTCTTTAATGAAAACTAGATTACTAAATCACTTTTCTTTTGAAAAACATTACTCTTGCCTATAATGATGTTTCACAGCGTATTCTCCTCTAGAATAAAAGAGAAAAAATAATCAGGATAGAAAGTCATTTGAATCACAGTTCTAACAGGGAAATTAATTTGCTGTGCCCCTGATGTAAATAGCTGTTTGTACACCACCTACCTTCCTCCTTCAATAAAACATAATCCAGGTTTATGACTGATCAGGCATTTGTTACTAGTCCTATGCATGTTTTTTCCCTCATAATGATTCTCTTTTTAGCTACCTGAAACAAATTAATTCTTGAAAATAATTTAATCACCAACATTTCTAATGGTGCTCTTGCTTGAGGAAACATTGCTCCCTACTTAGAAGCAGAATTTTGCACTTAAATACAATTAAAATTCTGTTTCCTAAAGAATGTACTAGCATTATGTAGAAACCTCATGCAAAGTTTGTGGATTTTTTTCCACTGAGTGACCCCAAGTCTCAAGAACACTTTTAGAAGAAGGGAATGTATTAGTCTATGATGCCTGCCAAATCTGGAGGTCAAATATTCAACATGAAAAAGGTTCAGAGAAAGCCAGTGAGGCTGCACTGCTTCTGCTGCACAGGTTACACCTGAGCCAATGGTGCCACGACTGCCCTTGCCTGTGTATCAGCAAAGTAACATTACTGCCAAATCCCATGGAAAACGTGTTTCATTTAATCATATCTACAAATTGCAATATACTATATATACCTTCACATTTTGTGTTCACAATCAATTGTTATCTTCTGCTAACATCTAGAAGGATTTTGTAAGAGGATGCAAAATGCTATTTGTCTCGGGTCATTTTAGTTTAATTGGCAATCCTTTATCATTTCCAAATCTGAACCGCATCTCAGATCTCGCACGGTGGTACTGCAGGTTTCACAGTAGCATCTCAGATAAAAGGGATGAGTTTTCCTGAATAACAGCTCTCTCTCCATTATTTTTCTTTGCAATAACTCAGTATATAATATGAAGACTGTTAGTTTGCACCAAGGGCTCATTTATAAGGATATCCTCCAGTTTCCAATTTGCATGCACATTTATTTTACGTTACCTTAGAGTTAAAAAACCCCAACAACATAATAAAGGGTAATCAGAAGGTAAGGGCACAGAACAATAAATACTACCGAAACCATATTAACTCCGAAAAACAGCAAAAAGGAAGAGAACAAAAAGGAAAAAATAAAGCTGACATGATAACAAGCAGTTAAATTAGTTTTTTTTAAAAAAAAAAAAAAAAAAAAGGGGAAAAGGTTCTTAGGGTATGGGATTGTCAAGTACTGAAATGTACTCTTGAAAAAAAAAAAAGCCTCAAACACAGTCACACTGTGTAAGCCACCTGGTTATATTTTACAAACAGGGTGCCAAATCCAGTCAACTTTAGTGTTAGGCAGGCTTTGCACCTGTGAAAATTTATGGTAACACTCTCTATGACATTAATGAGAACAAAATTAGGCCAGGTAAGTACCTTCTGATTTTTCTATAAGGCAAAATATCACTGCATCCCATTTTCTCCTCTGCATTTCTATGATCTAATAGTATGCTTGCATGACTAAAATATAAATCTAGTAAATGTTTTAATTCAGATATTATTACAAACTAGAGAGAAGTCAGATAAAACCAGAGATTTTTTTATTGCACAAAATAAATTATATAGAAACAATGCAACAAAACAACTCGTATTGTAGGCTGCACAACAGATGTTACAACATGAATATATTTATTGCTTTGAGAAAGGAGCAATTCAGTGCTAGTAAGCAGATTAGTTATACTTCTTGCTCATCTAGATTTTTCATAAAATTAATCCAACTGGGCTAGAGGCATCTTGCAGCATACAGGTCAGACCAAACTGCCATTTGTTATCAGCTCTTATAAAGGTGCTGTGAACATTCTTGACATTAGCATGAAGCACTCAATTTAACATCACTGGTACCGAGCCATATAGGTAGTTACATAATTAGAAATATCATTACTTATCAGATATATTTATACACTGGATTCTAAAAGGTCCATTTACAGGGTTTGCCTGAGCTGTTGTTCTAAAATAAATCTTGCTTATGAGTGTAGATGCAGCTTTGAACAGGCACACTTCCCTCTACACCAAGAGGCAGAACCACAGGGTTTTGCCAAAAACTCCCCAATACCAACACTTTCCTTACCTCACTCCTCACTAGTGCTAACTCTGTTAGAGAGGTCTTTTTTTTTTCAGGGCCACACTCAGCTTCTAAACATTTTAGCACAGATTTTAAAAAAACCCCAAAATTCCTTTAGTAGAATTGGGTGAACTTTACAGTGCTTTTTAAAATACTTCAAAACACAATGTATTTGGTTCTTTAAAAGATACAAAACTGCAATACTGGTATTGCACTCAGAGCTCAAATGGTTTTAAAAATGGTTTTAAGTTTTTAAAATGCTCTTTTCTGGACCCTGAGATGTCAACCCCCAATGAACTCATACAGAAATAATTCTTAACAAAAACTATAAAAATGGACAACAACCAAACAATAAAACACACCAAAGTGTTCTTAAGTCTGAGTGAAATTCTCCCCCAATTTGACAATTATGCAAGTATTTGCTCAGCTGAGTTTATAACAATGAATTCTACCACTAGAGTACACACTCAGTGTTTCAAAACTTATTTACTTATGGGAAGGTTAATATAATAAGATTGAATACGAGCAATATTAGCCACCCATGGAAGGGGACTCAGTGAGGAAGTGGGAACTCTGGGTCATTTCAATTTGTAGCTACAAGGATAATTAAATAAAGTAGCTCCACTGAGGTCAAGCTGAAGAGCTTAACTCCACATCAGGCCCAGTGAGTAGACCCCTGTAGAATCCCACTGAAATAAGTAAATAGATTTTGGAATGTAGACCAATAACTACAAATAAATGTGGTTGCCACTCTTTACTGTACTTTAATACAATTCTCTGCTTTGCTGTTTGAGTTTTTTTATCTTCCACCCCCCCCAAACTGTGTTAATCCACTACGCTGAATCAAAATACAGTCAAGAGTGAGGTTTCAAATAGTAAAATATTACAAGAAATGAGTTATTCTGAATTTAAAAAATACTATTTGTACAAATGCTCAGAAACTTCAGTGATGCAATCACGTTCCATGCATGCAATGAGCAGTAGTTTCTTTTGGAGGAAAGTAAGTATTTAACTTGACTAATCTCACATACCTTTTCATCTGGGAAACAGGTTTTTAAATACTTTACATAAGTAAATTTTGTCACCATTTTGTAAAAATGCTTATAGGTATAATAAGATATGTCTGAATAACCAAATATACCCTAAAATAGCCATTAAAACATAAACATCACAAAAAATAGTATTTTTTATAATTATTATGAAGTATAAATGTTATAAGGCAGGATGCAGCTAATATCAAAGATGAAAAACAGCACCACCAGTCTATGTTTTGCAATCAGCTTTCTGATCAGGCAGAAAATGTATTATCATAGTCAGATACAATTGATTAAGTTAAGAAATGCATTTAGCCCAGCTGTACTAACTATACAGCTTCACACAGAATAAACATTCCATAAATCAACAGAAAATGCATTTGAGCACAAAAAATAAAAATATGTAAGTGATTCTCTAAGCAGCATTTTGTTTTCTTCTTTTTTTTTTTCCAAAACATTAACATAGATAGATATTGGACTGATTAAATATCTACAAGTGCTTTTCCTTTACAAAAATACATATATTCTTAATAGTAGGATAGACTGTCATTAACAATGACCTGTGTTTTTTTTCACTTCAATTTGAATGATTTATAAGCTAAATTTTAACAACCACAAAAAGGTTTATTTGTAATATGATGTTATCACTTTTGACAAAAAGCTTAAAACATTTTATATTTTAAAAATAATTAGCAACATAACATCACAACATGTTCTACGAGCTCCTAAGTACTGTGAGGGCTGTTATATTAAAAACTGGTAACTACTGATCAAATGCAAGGAAGCATTAGAACATTATTACTGCTCACCATAGGCTCCTTTCTTATCGTAACTTGGATCACAGCTTATATAAGGACACTTAGGCCCCCATCCCAAAAAAAATCCATTGACAGTAACTCTATATCATCTATTTAGTAGCCTGGAACATCCAACAATTCAGGCTTCGCATTAATTTTAAAAACTGCAAAATATTTTCCTTTCAATAGTTAAGTCTGCAATAAGGGAAAAAATGATGCATTGCTTCATGTTTATTCTAAGCAGCTTGTATTTGAGAAAAAAAAAATGATTGGTAAGTTTTTAGAATGAAATATTTCAGTCAGCTAAATAATTAAATTGTCCTATTACTTTCCAGTTTAGTTAATCACTATCCTGGAAAAGGAAATCAAGATATTTGGATTTCTTTATTCTTTCTATTTTATACTGCACAAGTAAAATAATTGACTTCTTGCTAATCAATGGTCTCACATCAAGGACAATGTCATTTGCTAAAAAAATATCTATAAAAATCTGTAAAACGTACTATCTTCTCATTATTCTCCAAGTCTGTCCTTTCTACCCTCCACAATATCACTGAACTACAACTAGAAAACCCAAAAGTAGCTTGGTGAATATTTTGTGCTTTGGAAGGTTTACAGGATTGACAGCACACTGAAGTTTTTTATTAGTTCACAGGCCAGGTATAACAGACGCATCAGTAATGCAAGCCTTTGTGCTTTTCTCCAGGAACATGAGCTACGCAAAGAGCTACTTGAAGTCTGTTAACTCAACCTTTATGCTAGTCCTGTTGTTTTTTGTTTTTGTTTTTTCCTTTTCTACTTTGTTTTGGAAACTACTAAGTGTGCCTAACCCTTTAGCTTGGTGACACAGACAGCTACCACCAGTTAAGTTCTGCTTGATCGATTCCAGATGTAACTCTTGACCACTATACTCCAGAAATGTGTCAATGCCTTATTACAAGTCAGTTTCTGGGTAGCTTTACCTTTGGTATTAAATAGGTCCCTTAAAACTATTAGGCAATCAGATTATCCACAAAAATAGTTTATTTTAAAAAACCCCTTCTTTTATGAACAAACTAACTTTCTGACAACCAAGAGTAATTTTAAATCAATTAGTATGAGATATCTTTCAGTAAAAAGGGAGCATGTTTCATTTTACCACATCAAAATTCAGAAGACGACAGCAATAATGTCTACTATACTCAATATAACACAAACCAGAATTTTCGGAGTAGAATACCATCATAAAATATGTGCCTCACACTTTGATAATAAACATCTTTGTTACAACTTCATTTGTAATACAAACCTCAGTATGTTAACTAGCAGCACAAATGTTTTACTGTTGCAGCAATTTTGTACATCATATAGCAACCTACTCTCAACTCGTACTTTCGACTCACCATCATGAGGAAAAAGAAAAACGCACAGTAACTACTGCTGTTCACCTCATCCTGTCAACTGTCACACTATTAACCTTATTAAAAGTATATGCTAAAAAGACACAACAGTTACTTCAAAGAAAAGTATGCCTAATGGTTCAGATGAACATGCAAAGTCAAACTAATGCCTCTCTTTGGTTAAAATTAATGCAAGGACAAAAACTTCCACTTGTAGACATCTGTCATTCCAGAATGCCTCCTCCAATCCTCAGCCTACAGAACTGGGTCTCTTTCTCCAAGTACAAAATGTAGCCTGGACATTTCCACCCATCTATAGGGCTCCTTTGTTTCACTGCCACACTCCAGAACTGTATGGATCTAAATTGCTTACTAGAGAATGAAACAACGTCTTTACTCAACTGTAGTAATATACTACCCGAATTCAAAAGAAGATATATGGCACATACCTTGGATGGAAGATTCTGTCGGGAATTCATTAATTAATCAATTTCCTACTCTGGAATTTGATGTTTTAATCTGATCTACAGACAGTGTAGACAGTAGTTTAAAACAAAACCAAAAACAATCCCAAACAAGTAGATGTGCTTATGAATAAAAATATATTACCATTATAAGATAATCTTTTGGAGGACATTTTTTTACAGAACAATGTTTCAGCTCAGGTCTGAAGGCCAGACTACCCATATGTGATAAAAATAGTGGTAAATGAGCAGTTGGAAGCTTTTCACACTTCCTTTAAGGTGAATCAATCCCCTTGTTTCTTGGAATTCACCCTGGAACACACTCCAGTAGACTGCAATCCTTCCTCAAACAAGAGTCCTTAGCTGAACACCTTGTGGAAGGACTACCTTGTTCAAACTGGCTACAAAGGATTCAAAAGGCAGAACTGTGAAAACTTTGCTGAAATCCATGAGACCTGCCTGACAAACAAAACCTATGAGCTGATTCTTCACGTGCAATTTCTCCTTTATAACTCCTCAATGTCTCTACTTGCTGGGCATGAAACGGGGTGGGGTATGGGAATGGGCAAAAGATGTGTAAGAACCTAGAATTAAATACAGGCTGCCTGAATAGACATTTTAACTGAGATAAATAATAACATAACATGAAGTAAAATGAGAGAGGAATATCCTGCATGATGCATGCATTTTTGATGGAAGCAAGCAGATGCCTTCAACCTAAGTTAAGTGAAAAAACTGGACCAAGCTCTTGATTTAAGCATCTCTGTTCATGTATTTGCTGTCGATAGGTATATAAATCTTAATTGCCTTTGGTCTTTTCCAGGATAAGGATGATTTGATCAGTCCATGTAATTGACCAGTATTTTATGTAGCCCCTCTTTAAACAGGGCTCAACTTGTTCTTTTTGAGACTTAAGACTGGCTTTGAACAACTGTTCTCTGGTATTTCTACCAGATGCAGTATCCGCTGAGCTGGATGCTATTCCTTTTATTGCGAGTCCTCTCAAGAATATTTTTTCTGGGGGATGAATGCCTCTTGGTGTCTTCAGTGAAATGAAAATGTAAAAAAACCCACAAATGGAACAATACAACTCAGTGATTGGATCAATTAAAGAACTAAGACCTGGCCTATTTTGTTATTTTAGAAAAGCAGAGAAGAAAAAATTGCTTACTTATCTCACAAAGTCAAGTCTAACAATTATACATGGGAGACATGAGACAGCACTCTGGACCATTACTTTTGTCTGTAGCAGAGAGCAAGAATCTAGCTTATATCTAAAGGGAATGTGATCAACCTCTTTTCTCCTACAGATATACTATAACTGGTTTTGATAACTCCAGAAAAGAAAAGTCAAGTCAAATTGTTGGAATCTATGAAGAAAAAAAAAAGATCAAGATCCAGAATTTAAGGGTTCCTCATGCAGAAAATGAAATAATCTCAATGTAAAATTATTTTCATATAGTTTCTACTGAGCTAGGTTTTTTCAATTTTAAATTATCTAACTGAACACATTTCTTTTCCTGCTTGTTTTCCATGGTAGCAAGCTTCTCAATACAGCATGTTTATGAAACATTCTTGCTGAAAATATTAAAACCATAGATAAAATACAGAAGCAAATACTACCCTGTCAAATGCAAATAATGGGCTTAAAAGGTATTCTGTATTAATAATCAGGCACTTTGCTTTATATAACATTTTCAATGAAGTAAAAATAATACTTTTTATAATTTTTTTTGCAAAATAACTGCAAGCTAGCTGAGTATGCACAATATACTTATAGCGTTGCATACTCCTAGGATCCAAATCCCAGAAGCTTTTGTGTGAACAGTACCTACTAGAGTGATGAGTCACTTAGATTATTGTAGTAAACTTATTTGGTATTTCATCCAAATAAAAATATGTTTGTAGGACCAGGCCCTTAGCTATAAGCACTGTAATAATGCATGATGGAAGATACATTTCTTGATTAGTCATCTAATTCCATATTGTTTGAGACATTATAGGATCTCGTTTGTAAATTCTGGCTTACAGCTTGTTGTTAGACAAACGCAGCATACAGCTATGATCAACAAAAAGTTGCTTATGACTTTCTTAAATGAGTTATCCCACAGTTAAAAGCAGATACAAAGTTTTCCACTTTTAGGGGGAAAAAAAAAAATCAAATGTGCTAAATAAGAGACAGCAAGGTTAGGTAGTAGTATGTAATTTTTTAGGTCTTATTCCTCTGCAGCTAGGTACTGCTGATACAGGAAAGCCACAGAAACACAGTGGCAGCAACACTTATTTTATATTCCTATTCTTTACAAACATGCAGTGGTGACACTTTGTCGTGGAAATGCTCAGAAAGTGTGACTGTATACAGTCATCTGCTCTAGGATGGCATATAGTGCAGTTTTAACGGAATGCTTAGGTACTCATTTCACTTTATCCCATCTTTGGCACACAGGAAACCTGTACATGCATTCTCATATCCCTGTGCTGTTCAGATATTCTTAATTGGCACAAATGAATTAAATATGCATATCTCTAGACACATGGCACATATGTACTATACGAGAGAGAAATTTCCTGTAAAGAAGGCAATGCCTGTGTTATCCAAGCTGCCCAGTTACGATGTATATTTCACTGGCACTTCACTGCTACAAAAACTATTAACCTTAACAGCACTCGGGCAATGTGCCATCAAATCAGAAATGCATCAAATGTCGCCAGCTAGATCATATGCATTTAATGCCATGATTCTCAGCTGGGTACATTAAATTGTATCTGTCAATGTTTTCCATGCTTAAAATTAAGCTTTGCCTCTGTAATCTAGCTCTAAGTTGCACCAAGGAAATACCATGAATTAAACCAAGGTCCAATTCTAAACAAGAGAATTCATGGTTCTCTGAATTGTGAATATTGAAAGTCATTGAACAGTCAAATCTTCTATTAGTTGCCATCCAGAAGCCAATACAAAGCAGTCCTATTTCAGGGGTCCTGTTAGGTGGATGCAAACTTCTGTGTAAGATGACTTAAAATGGATTAAAAATAACGCTTTCTTCTCTTTTTAAAACAAATCTGTTCAAATTAGTCAAAGCTGCAAGCACAATTGTTGAGAAAAAATATTGTCCCCTGAAACAAGCAGAAATTATGCTTGAGTGTACTGCCATTAGTTTTGTCATAAACTGAAACAGGCATTTCAGGTCAAGCAAATCTACAGTGAAAATGCTGGTATAAAAACACGTGAAATATATAAAAACTGTAAGGTGTCATTTGTATGTGCATGTAAATATTTACAAATACTATCCTATTTCTACTGTACAAAACACCTGTACATACTAAAGAGAAGAATGATTTCCAATTAGAATGCATGCTCTGCTCTTTGAAGCTGCTCCATGGGGAGGACCTCTATATAAACAAAGAATTTTTTCCCTACAGACTCTACAGAAGAGAAGGGCCCTCCCTACCTGGAGTATCTTCTATTTTCTGTCAAGTAGCACATCATAGACTGGGCGGGCAAAAAGATGACCGCTTCCTGCAGCCAGCACGTGCACCCCTTCCCATCTACAATGTGGGCAAACCAGTGCCTTTATCAGTCAGCACACTATGCCTGCAGAAAGGAGCAGCAGCTTCCTAAAGGGTTTGCTTCCCCAGCTTCACTGGCATCTGCACAATATGTGCAACCTTGACCTGCAATGGCAGGTTTCCTAAACAGACTGCTACCGACAGCATCTTTATTTCCGCATGTCATATGGGCTTTGGAGTGCAATGGTAGAATTCAACCCAACTATATATGGATTCCCAAAGTCATCAGTGTTAGAACTCCCACTAACATTAAAGGGGCCAGATTTAATCCACAACATGCTTATTTCTCCTACAGAAACATACTAATGTAAATGAACATAAATTTACAAAGGAGTTACAGCTTTGCATCTATCTTCTATACTTGATCCCAAGATAGAGTTTTCACTTTGTCTTAACTAAGAATGATTAGTTCACTCTATAGTAGCTTCCGAAAAATTGTTTTGGTTCCTTTTTGCTGCATGCAAAAGGTCTAAGAAAGTAAATAGTTATCTACAATACTAGCAGGCATGTATTAAGTAGAAATTACGTAAAGGTACTGAACTCTAAGTATCTCCACAGAATCTGAAGTGAATAACTCAACTGACTTTTAAGCAGAGCAAAGACAACAGAAGACTACAGAAAACATATGCATTACTATGCTCCCTGTAACGTTACCAGAAACCCTAATAAACATTCTATACTAGAACCATTACGCTTGCAATACCTAAGGCAGCAATCACTTTTTATCCAGCACTACCAGGTCTTAGACAAAAAATTTACCTGAACAATTATTCTGGTCAGATTGCTTATCTTCAGTATCGCATTGCCTCTGATTTTACGGAAATAGTTTTATGATGTGACTTTAACTAACAAAAATTTCTGTAATGAATTCTAAACTCCAGATAGTCACAACATACATATAATGTAATGAAAGCTATATATTTACCATATATATATGCTTTTTTTCTTAGCATATTATATACCTCCAGCCAACCTTAAAAGGAAATGTTTACTAGGAAAGGCAATAATTATGTAGAATTTTGCATTGGCTGTAATCTTATAGTGATTTTTTTTTTTGTTTCCTAGGCATTTACACTACTTTTAACTTCATTTCTATGGAGGCTTTATTAGAAGAAATGTAATCTGACCAGAATACATTTTCCCAAAATAGCTAGTATCCCAAATTCCAATCCTTAGGGAAAACAGAAAAGTGCAATCACAAAGGCTGCAATGCTTTTAAGCAATATTAGCAGAATCTATTTAGAAGATTTAAAATTACTGTTTTGAATTACCATGTTCTACATCTCTTGTTAAGGGTAATTAATCTTCATTCACTGCAAAAGGACTGTTGCACACTCATGAGTGAGCTATACCTGGACCCATGAGAAGCTTATCAAGAAAAAGGTAGTGGTTCAATCACCACTTTTCTAAACATATTTTTTATACAAAATATTTTCAAGGTATAATCCTCAGTTATTTGTACAGTACTCTATGATTTAAACAACAATATTCAGTAAAATAGTAAGTTGTGAAACTGCAACACCACATGGAATGAGCACTCTGCCATTTTGCTAGTGTAATCAATATTAGGACCAGAAAAGTTTTCTAACACACAAGCAAAAATATTCCATAGTTTCAGAATCTTGACTGTACACTTCATGATTTTGGCTATGATTTGCAGCACACTTGTAAGATACACAAATATCTTATGCACATTTCAGTAGCAGAATGGCACTTGGCTTGCTCTAATAGAAACAACAGAGATGCAACTGACAATTTTAAGAAAGACAATGTCCTTATTTGCATGCTGAAAATCTGGTTGTGTCCCCCTAATCCAGGCACATCCATTCATTGTGCAATCTGTCGATGGGTAAACAAATAGTGCAGGATTCATCTCAGTGGGATCTGGCCCTTTGGTCTAACCGAAGTCAATTCTAGGTCGATACTGAAGTACCATAGGGTAAGACTAAAAACAAAAGCAAGAGAAAAACAGCAACAAAAACAGACAAGAAAACATGAAGACATAATTCACAAAAAAATACAAAGAAAATGCAATTAAAGATTGTCTTAAGAATAGCCAGAGCTTATCGCTAAAACACTTGTATATGACAATCAGTTTTATCTATATTAAATAATTCTATATATTTCAACAGTTAAATCCACACCTGTACTTCAAATCTATATTTAATCTCTAAGTCAGTTAGTTGTAGTTATTTGTCACTAATATAAAGTTCCTGTATCTGCTTTTATATATTTCATGATTTATGTTTTACGACATGCATCCTTGGAGTGCTCAATCAAATACTCTTATTTCTGTGAGAAAAAGCAATCTTGAAATTTTATACTTTCTAAGCCAAAGTCTATTTACATATGATGTACTTTGTTTGGTTTTCATATATACAGAGGTTCCATAGCTATACTAGTAGCCAGCACTAGTTAATGGGAGACAGGGTACTCTGGTATTAAAAAGAAAATTAAAAAAATAAAAATAAAAATCAGGTTAAACTGCTGTCAGCTGATTTTCTGAGAGATGAGGTCTAACTTCTTCCCCAAATCCAAACTCTTCAACTTCAGATCTAGTGATACATTTTTATTAGTTCCTACTGGGAAAAAAAAAGGCAAATCAACTGCTTGGATCCCTGAATTGGACAAAACTGTTGTGGAATGAAGAAGAGTGGGTGGGTTTCCAAAAAGTGCCGTGGAACATCTGGGCACTTGTTGCTGGAAGTGCTGTTTTACTAAATGTCCTCTTTTTTTCAGTCTGTGAGCATTTCATTTATGTCTGATGTTTTCCTCTTAACTTCACTAGGATACTGGATGTTTTCTATTGCATAAAACCCAAGAAAATTTTACTGTTTCAGCAGCTGTATGGGCTTAACTACCTCTCTGCCACAGGGCAGAGGAATATAGCTAATTTAAAACTTTTTTAAATGCAAATTTAGAATATAAAGAATTATTACAGAAGCTTTCATTAAAACCAGAAATATTTTACTGCATTCCTCAAATGCAATACAGATTAACTTCAATGACCAAAAAAGAAAGATATCACTGCAGAGACCTATACAGGTAAATAAACTTTCCATGCCATGGAAGTGAAATGATCACTAGAAAAAAATGTGATCATATTTGCTGAGTATTTACAAACCAGGGTGCAGAAAAATCACATCATCAACCCCGAGGTTTATGTAGCAGGAGCACTTAGGAGAGAAGACAGAGAGCACCATGTGTAGTCTGCATGTGCAATTAACAAACATGTACTTGTAGTATCATAAATTACTTGGTCTCTGATATTTTTGCATAGGATATGACCACTATATTATTTAAATGTTATTTCACAGGTTTTTCACTTTGACTATGTAAATTGTCTCTAAAGGTACTCAAGTCTAATTGGAAGTGCACACACGCAGAGAGAGCAGTCACCTCACTGAAACTGCCATGTAAACCATCGAGGCTCACTGTTTTTGCAAACAAAATTACAAAGCAACTGTACAAATAAAAGGCACTATGCTAGAACAATTCTAACTATTGAAGTATGCATGACTGCAGTAGGTCACTCACTTCCATAGTGAGGAGTGGTCCTTTCTCATTAACTTTAGTTTTTTGCGCAAGCAAAAAATGTTGTTTCCAACTTACAAAGTAACTTTTAGAAATTAGTTCAAATCAAAATCCTCAGTGAAGAGACTGAAATATAGTCTTGTATAGGTATGAACCAGCTTGATCAATGAAAGTTAGAAATCAACTTCAGTTTGCAAGTTCTGGAGGTTTTGGTTTGTTATATTCCAGAGTTAAAGCATTATCCCATTTCTAGTTTTAGAAGATCTGAAAGAAATACAGTATTATAAAAATCTATAAATTCTTTACTCCATTAAGAAGAACATATGAATTGCCAGAGAGATGAAACTAATGGAGTCTATTTTGATTCACACACTTCATTTTTGATCCCTTGTCAGTGAGTACCCAATGCTACTGTTTAGAAGGATGAGATAGGAAGAGGTAGATAATTCCAGACTGATGTGGATATCAGCCTACAGAATGACATATCTTTAACAAAAAGATACATAGCCTAATATAAAGTAAAAGAAACCTCTAAACCTTTTGAATGGATTCTATTTATTCATTCAATAAAGCTTTCTCTGAAGGAAAAAAAGGTTCATGCCTTGCTTATAGAGTTTTAGCACTCTGCAGTGAGGAATTATAAAAACTCCACAACTTGGACTACAATTGAAAAGCTGACAGGACCTTAATGACTGTAGTATGTACAGTCGTGAGTGCCTCTTACCTGATAAAAAGTGCCATCCTGTGAGCAGACTTGCGAAGATGAGCAGTTCTGACACCGAAACTGCGAAGGAGATGATTTTCTGATCAGATAAGAGGCATCCACAGCTGGACATATACATTTACCATTTAATGTTTTTTTAAATTTGCAAATGTAAAGCTTAAAATTAATGTACTTATTTAAAACAGCAAAGACTTCTTTCATTAATAAACTGATATTTTCCCTTTACTACTCTACCTCTTGCAAGGTCCACAGGAGTGTGAGTAAAAGCTCATGGTGAATAGTACAAAAGATGGGGATAATGGAATTACTTGATCTTCATCCAAAAGAAGAGATTGTTAATTAATTACCATCACAACTTCTTCTTTATAACAAGACACAACATAGTTAAGGAAAACAGAATCACAGAGGCCCAGATGTTACTGGACTTGTTACCAGTACAATGTAATTTTTACAAGTTTTAGTTTGTCATCTCTGACTTCAAGGGAGTGATTTAAAACTACATAAAGATGAACACATACCTGACTATACTATGTGTATGTAAACACAACTTACAACTTTAACCAAGAGTTGTCAACTCTTATATTCACTTAATGTTAAAAACTATAGTTCTATGAGACATTTTAAAAATTTCAACCAGTACAAATAAAGTCCTTTTTAGTCAAGATGATTGTTAACTGTTGCTTCCAAACCAATGCAGCCGCCAATAGTCCATTTGTAGGCAGGGGCTGCAGGACTACATGTCATGAATGAATTCCATTATCACTAAAGTTGTTGCTTCAAAACTTCAAAATAGTACAGCCAATGCTAACAAAAATATAAGAGAGCAAGCCAAACACTCACTGGCTTCAAGGCAGTCCTGGAAAAAGTAGTAATTAAAGCTCCCTTATTGGTGCAATACTGAGATTTCTGCAATCATCAAATTACAGTGCGATGTTACTTTCAAATTTAATGAATACTTGTCTATATATATTAACTCTCCTAATTCCTATCAAAATCTATCTTTCCCCCTCCCCCTTCATATTAAGGTAAAACTTTAAGAAACTTGTGAATTGCTAACTCCACAATGCGAGTGTGCTTAATCCTCTGTCTCCTCTGTCCGTGCCCCATTGCTTTTTATTCTGAGTACTAGGAAACTATAAATAATTTTTTTTTAAAAAAAAAAAGTACAGAAAGTTTGGAACTTTCTACAGATCAGTACACTGCCATAGGTTAAGTGCTTAACCTTAGCTGCACTCCAACATAGCCTCCACTGATAGTGATAGACAACAAATCTGCATATAGTACAAAGCAATAAAGAGTGAAGAACGATCAACAGCCACGCACAAACAAATGTATAAAAGAAAAAGAAGAAATGTGGATATGACTTTGAAAAAAAAAACAACCCCAAAATCCAAACTAGGCAATATAGAGGCTACTATATTAAACTGAATACGAGACCTGAAATAAATGTCTTATTAATAACTTAAATATTGCTATTCCAAAATGTACACATGCAGCAAGGAAAACCCATTTAGCTGTGTTATCTGGATGTTAAGAATTATACAGCATATCTAAAAAAAAATGGGTGGAATATTAACAGAGACAGTAATAAAACAAGTAGATTTCGCCAACAGTTTTTCAGTGGCACTTTCAGCTTACCAAGTGAATAAAACAGATTCTTAATAAAGACCTCCTGGATGCAGATTCCCCAACTAATGTAACTCAAAAGGTCACTAAAAGCAAATTTGCAGAAAGAGAACAAGTGCTGATGTTTTCAGATACGCAACTTAAACCTCAGAGCAGAACTTGCATGTAAACTATGTACATCTGCTATTTTTAAGTTTCAGAATCTACACAATATACATGAAGCAAGGTTTCACTCATAGCATTTAACCGAAGAAATCCAGAAAACATGCAAAATGCATTTTTAAATATGGGTTTTTTGAAGGGCCACAGAATACATTTTGGACCAAGCTGCTAAAGCATGTATATTCTCTATAATAAATACACCAAAACATCATTTATTAATAATGTAACAGCATTTACGTTTTCGCCTCTTAGTCTCCATCTTGTCATATAGATGAATTCCATAGTATGATCCTTCCCCATGATTTCTCCATTGCATAGTACATCCAGCTTAAAATACAAAAGAACAAACAGTAAGACAGAAATGCAAAATTTTAATGCCTAAATAAACTCTTAAGTGAATCTCAGAGTTAATCCCTCAAATCTTATCATTACACAATAATTCTGTCAGGCATGCATATCAAACCTGGATAAATATAATGTGCTGTCAATATCTATTTTGTACACTAGTATTCCACTTGGTGTTTTTCACTTTTGTTTCTTCAGTTAAGCTGTGGACAGAAAAAGTCTGCTCAACTAGGTAGGAAATCACTAGTAGATAATCACTCCCCATAGTTATAAACACTACACAATATCTGAAGAGAAAGCCTTGTGCTGTATTTTGAAAGCCTTGCTATGTCAAAGCTCTTTCAAACCCAAAGATACAAACCAGAAGTAATATAATCTTAATTTTTTTAAAAGTAAAGGATAAAGACATTTTAAAAATTAGTTTAAAAATAACTATAAATTACAAGGAAAGTGCACTTCTGATTAAACAAACATTCACTAACTGAAGGCAAAAGAAAAGTAATGACTTTATTGTGAAAATGACTGGTTTAAACTGTATTATAACACCTTCTACCTTCCACTGAAAATGGTTTACAATTCTTTCATTACTATAGCCATTATGTTTTTCTGGTTTTTAGAGGAAAAAAAATGGCAAAATTTTGGAGTAAGCAGCTACTATGTAACACAAACCATTAAGATAACAGAGACAGATTCAATGAACATAATTAACAAAATCAAATGACATAAAAATGGCTCGTCAGCATGTCCTGTTAATGTGACAAACTTCTGCGTATAGGTCTGCAATGACCCGTGCACCTAACCTAACTCAGCCCCAGCTCTGACCAAAGCTGGGATGCTGCCATTTGTCCTAAAGGCAGCCTGGAGTTCACGAAGTCATTGACTCCTAGCAGAGAACTGGCTGAAGAAATAGGCTGAGCTGAGGTCAAAATTTCTGTATCCCTGGGAAGAGGCAAGCAGAGGCAGGAGTCTCACACCTCCCAGCTCCACCCTGCATCACAACTGTACCACGTTAGGAAATCCTCTCAGGGTACAGTCTTGGCCAAGATCAAATCAATCATGCAGCAAAGACCCTCTCTCCATCAAATTCCACCTAATTCCAGAGAAGGTGCAAAAAACATATCTGCATTTTGAAAGATTCAAATGGTATTGCTCTTCATTTCTTCAAAATTACTGGATAGTTCTTACATCTAAAGAAAATGAAACTGCAGAGCAATTTGGTATATGTCTAGTTGAGCTCTCCTTTTCCCCAGTAGCTACTAGCCTAAAGCTAGTATTTAAGGGACTTTTTTATTAGTCTTGTGGAGAGAGAAAGCATTTATTTTTTACATACAAATATCAAAACCTAATGTTCTTTCACAGGTGAGCAACAAACAGGAGTTATTAGAACTGGATGAGTTCCTTGATTAGCAACTTTAGTCACTGTGGTAAAATGATCACTTCTCATTTTAGGGCAAAAAATATAACTTGGAATATTGAACAGCACTTAGTGATTGGGCTAAAAAAATATAATTCCTCAAGTTCAAATATGATTAAATTTCATAAAAACCTAATACTTTGCAGGGAATAAAAATACAAGCATCGTTCTTTCAAACGTACCTCATAAGAACTTGGAAGTTTTAATTTTAAGCTGAGAAACTTTTTGATAGTTCCCACAGTCACTCGAGTAGAACAGCGAATAAATTTCTTCATTAAACCCTAAAGCAACAGCAACAAAACAGAAAAACCATGTGAGAAATTTTGGAGCTTGTAAGCAATCTTTAGTGCAACAACAGCTGTAATTGCTATTTTTTTCAACAAGTAACCAATTCTACTGCACTCTCTTCTAATTCATAATGGCGCCAAAGGTTCATTTTTGTTCACTTTTTTTACAAAATTTACAAGATGACAAACAAGTTCATTTGACCCATCTCTGGTTTAAAGAAATTTGTGAAAGATACAGAAGGCAGAAAAGAAAGAAAACCACAAAACAACCCATGAAAACCACCAAAAACCCCAGAAGAACTTAAATAATCTAAGTGTCTGTGTTAGTAACACTGGGGGTCAAACAGACGTTACATTTCTTAGAGTCCTTGAGAGAAAAAAGAAGTAAAAACATCCTCAAATAGTCTAAGTAAAATACAGGGAAGCTACAAACCTGAGACATGATCTATTATCACAGATTCTGTGATCCAGGACCGAATACTTTTGATTCAACAAGAAAGATGGAAACCTGAGACTTCCACATGATGATGGAGATAAAGATTTCTTACTGTATATAGCATAAACAGACACTGATAACACGTACGTATGTTTTCTTGCTGAATCAAAACTTTGTTACTATGTAAGGACTTCCAAAATTATACATGTAACAGCACACAGAAAATATAAGTAGTGTTTTATTAGACAAATTTTTTAATTTTTTTCATTCTTGTCTTTGTAATTTAATAAAACACTTTCTTCTAGAGTCAATAACATTTTCCCTTCAGGAAGAAAAAACAAATATCCATAATCCTTAAAACAGCGGTTAGCGGGTATTATCTACACACTTTCCAGATGGAAGTGACCCGCCCAAGGCCACAGATGACACGTCAGTGTCAGAATCAGGTTTACAGCTCAGAAGATCTGGATTCCAGTCATTCAGTGCATAAAATATCTGAAAAGCAGCTTCAGTGCTGGCATGGTAAGACAGCAATCTTGAGAGTGCAAGGCAGCTCACCTACAGCTAGCTTTTTAAATATGTCTGTGGTACGCTGTAATCTGTTACATAATTCAGTTATACACCATCACGGCTGTAGACTATGCAGCTATAATCCATTAAAAAAAAAAATCCACACTCACAGAAGGATTTCTGTATGGAACTGTATTTTTTTACAAAATTCCAAGATGCATTGAAATGCCTCTTGGAAAGGACTAAATCAGTGTGGAAGTGGAGACAGGTCATCACACAGAAGTTTACTGTTAATGGTTATAAAATTATTTGGTTCCTGTAAGATGCCATTCTGCCAACAAGAACAAGAGTACAGATTCTCTTTACTACTCACTTTGACTACATTATCTCCCGACTGCCCATTGTTGCGTAAACAGTCGAGGCAGATAGCAATCTGTGGGTCACTCCTGTGATAGTCTTTATCTTCTTCATTTTCATCACACTCCTCATCTACTTTGGGTTTATCAGTTTTTGGGTCTTCATCTATAAAATATGAAGATCATATTATTTAAGTGTGAAATAATTAAAAGTCACAGTAGCAACAAACATATATTTCAAGTAATACTTCATTTTCAAGAGCATTTTTTCCCTTCAAATTAATTTTGTATAATTTTAATTCAGTGTATTCTTAAATTGATTAATTTTAAAAAGTTTTACTATTGAAATTTTAATGTAATATGCAAGCAACAGATTTCTATATGACAGAAAATACTTAGGTTGATGGACCACTAATGGTTATGGCTGTCTACTTTTCTTTGCGTCCAGTGATTAAAACTGTGCACGCATCAAGATCATTCAACCACATAAACCTATTCTGTGCTATAGCAGTTCACTGCCAAAAAATATTGCTTTTAAATAAACAGTGGAAAAACTAACCACAACACTTGTACATCAATGTAACATGGGTAATCAATTCATATTAACTGTCTGTTGCAATAACCCTGTGGAGACAAGTTCCTAAAATGTTATCATGAAGTAAACTAAGGAAAGATAAAATCTGACTTTCATCCACTTTTGACCTAGTCTTAGTAATGTCATTGTAAGAACTCCAGGTGTCTCTCTCTAGAAGGATTTTACAACTAAATACCCATACATTTACTTATTCCCCTTTAAAAACAAACAAACAAAAGAAAAAGAACAGAGGAATGTTCCCCATATTTTTTGTAATAGCATATATATCCTATATAATCACATATACTATGCTATCTTTCTTCACTGATGCTGTTACATGTTCTATTGATTCCTGGTTTAAAAATCTAAGTCCTTGGAAAACGTACCATCTCCTACAGTTTTCAAAGGTTAAACATTCAAATGCTAAGACTAGCAAGTACACCCAGATAAGGCAGCAATGGATGTAAATAATAACTATAGAATGAACCATAAAATTGAGTAATTTTTACAGATTTAGAATACAGTATACAGTAACTCTATTATACATATTTGGTTTTTTCTGTATTCCCAACTTACTTATTTTGATTTAAAATGGAGGCTGCTCTCTGCTGAAATACAACTTTATCACAAGTAACTTGAATAAGCTACTTTTGCATTTCCTGAAAATCTTTCAGATCAAACTTTGCTGTTTTCCTACACTTACCACAAACTTTTAAAGTCATTTAGAAGAGGTAAGATGAAAAGATAGAATGAAAATTTTAACAAATACTGAGCTATGCCTAGGATTCTAGATACAGTAATTAGTTCATTTCATTCATTTTACATATTCAAGGTAAGTTCTAAGCTATATTCCTTACTTTTATTTCTTACAATTTCAAAGTATTTCATAATTATAAAAGATTTGTCCACAAGTCCTTACTAGCTCTTGACACATTTAGCTTACTGTGTATCATACATAAATTTTGTTCCTATCATCTTGCTATGAACAGAATTTGTAGAATAAAACTACAGATTTCTTTTTCTTCTTGTGAAAGTCCAGGAAGCAAACTCAAGCAGGTGCTGTCTACCTGTCACAAGCATTAGTCTAAGGAGTCTGCCTATGATTCACAGATTCTTCAGCAATGCAAACACATCCAAATCTTTCAGCAGTTATCACTGCTGAGGAATGGAGGAAGATTTAGTTCAGCAGTCTGAAAAGTCTTAAGAGGCAAACCAACTACAGAACTTGGGAAATTAGCAAATTTCCAATCACAAAATCATTCCAGAAACAGGTACATACACAAAAAAGGTCACATTTTTCAAGGTATTCTGATAGGAATTCAAATATTCCTCCATGTAAATGGCACTAGACTATTTACTAAAAAAAATCCTTGTAGATATTAGAATTAATGATGTTTGTACAGGCAGCCTCCAGAAATCAATGTGATGGTCCATTAGAGGCATGTTACTACAGTTCAATATGATAAAAGTAAAAAATAAAAAAAAGGAAAAAGAAAAAGAAAAAAATCACATTTCAATCTCACCAAAATGGACTTGGTGTTCTCCAAGTCAAAACCATCAAGTCAAGAACAGAAGACAGGAAAAACAAATGGAACACCCCACTCCCCTCCACGCCTCTTTCCTTAAGGTGCAAATTGGTGTCTCAATTTTTTTCCTCATCTTTCTTGCAAACCTTGGAAACTGTCTACCTCCTGTGATTTCTCAGATATTCAGTGTAAAACTGATCGCCAGAGAGTAAGTAAATGTAAAACTGTCTGCCCTCTTGTCCAGTTCAGACTGGAGAGGACCAGTAAAGATTTTTTTTTCTCTGTTCCACAGTATGTTTCCTATCATCATCCATCAATTCTCTCTAGTAACCACTCGACTAGTTGCATCACCAATGCCTGAGATATGCTTTGTTGTTTGGGTTTGTTGTTTGTTTTGGTTTTTTCCTTCTCCTGACATGTAAAAATTATAAGCCCTGGGATTTTTTTTTTAACAGATCTTTGATGCTAAAGTTGGGAACTGTGTTGTGTCGTGTGGTACAGGACATAACTGACATACTGTTTTAAACTAGACTGATTATGTGATTGCAGGACATGGTATTGACAACTGAAACAGTCTCTTCTTACTGAAATTATTCTCACCAAATAATTTGTTCACAGGCAAGATTTTAAATGCTTGTTTATGGCAGAAAATAGTTTAAATGCTCATAATTTTTCTCAATGAGTTGTGAGGACTTTCAAATGGTCTGTAGAGGGAAATTTCCATAGCTCAAGGATACAGTCACTAACAGAGTTGGATATACCTGTAGCTACTTAAAAGTACATTCTGAGAATTAGAGCCTTCCTCTGATTCACAAAACATTCCAATCACTCGTTGCACTTAGCAACTGATCTCCATTAGGTTTACCATTAAGTTATGGGAGGAAGGTAAGAACCAGAAGAATAAATTGGTTAAAAGTAAGTCACAGTCTACAAATTTGCAAATGATATGTTTTTTTCCCCGCTATCTAAGTAGGTAGCAAAAATAGTTTTCTAAACAGTCAACAAATGTCTATAATTCATAAAAATATTTTAAAATATTTTTAAAACTGAATAGGTATATTCTACAGAGTATGTTGTAGTAAACTAATATAATTTCATCTAAACTGTTCTGCAGTTCATGTAATTATACAACAGAGAAAAGAACCTTGTCCCTTATAATAGACACCAAATGCAAATCAAGAAAACTAGTGAGAAAGAAAATGAAATGTTACGAAGTTGAAAAGAAGATATTATAAACAACTGAGTGCAGAAGAGTATTGCAAGACTTTTACTTGACAGTGATCTTTTACTAAAAATAGCTATTTCTTTAGATTAGCAGAGCCTTTCAAAAATTCTTAGAAATGCCCAAATCAAATAGGCTATGGTATCAAAACCTTGATGTCAAATTAAAGGGTATAAAACCAGTTGGATCTACTCCTCACTTAGCACCTCAGTATTGAGCTCTTAAAGTTCATGGGTCAACTACAAAAGAAAGAAAAAAAAAAAAAGAAAAAGCATTCTGGAATCTATATAAAATAATTGTTTAACATGTGTGGAAAACTGTTTTACTACTTGTCATAACTAATTCTTGACAACCTCCTACTTAACAGCTGGTCAAATTCAGTAACAAAAAATAATCTCTAAAAAACCTCAAGCAGTTCTGCATCTTGCTGTATTAAAAAAAAAAAAAAAAACTGAAGTGGAAAATCACATGAGTTGAAAATGAGAGTTTAGGGAAATAAAAATAATGGTAAAACAGCTAGTGTTTGTAAAACAACTGGTTAACAGATAAGCAGTGGGATAAGAAGGCCCAGACTACATTTATACAGATTTGTTACAAGTTTCTGTAGCATCTCTGAATTCAGTAAAAGCAATCTACAAGCATAAGAAAGAGGGCTTAATGAGTAATGTTACTTAACATACAGATGAAAGAGGAAAAAAACTCACCACCTTGTCCATTTTCTTGAGGTTTGTTTTTCTTCCAAAATTCAATCTCTCGCTGCAGTTCCTCTAGTTAACATCAAAGAACAGTAATGTGAGTTTTTAAATCAATACCACAGGTATGTAATTAGAAATAGCCATATTCCCTCCACCAACACAAACATGTACCCAAAAACAAATGAGAAACTTACGTTCCCGAAGTCCAGGCACCAGCTTAAATATAATTTCCTCTAAGGTGTTATCCAGCCTTTCAAAGGGAAAAAATACATTTCACACTAAGTAGAAACTGGCATTTTAAATATATTCAGCCTTTAAATAACAAAAACTTTTGAATATAAAATGAATTGCATATTTCTGGTAAATGATACATCCTGCAAAAAACAATTAGTTTTTTGCTTAACAATTAGCTTAAGAGACAACATGCATTAAAGCTTATCTCAACCACCTCTTGAATGTGTTTCTTTTAGAAATAACCAAGGAATTTGTTTTTTAATGTATAAAGACAAAAATGAAGCAAAGGAGAAAAAACATTACACTCCAAAATTTTCAGTGTTTTAATTTGTATTACTACATGTAAACAATTCTGTTACTAAAAGGAATTGGAAAAGAAGTATCTAATTTTAAAGTCCAGTTTATGAGCAGTAAGCATGAAAATGATAAACTCTATTATCTTATTAAGCATTCAAGTGCTTTGGTAATAAGGCTGTTAGGAAAAACTGAACAGACTATTCCCTACTCATTACAACACAGGCAAACCAGTCTTGGCAGGATAAAGAAGACCACAGAGCATCCATGCTGCTCTGGCTAGACAGTTCTCAGTACCCAATATAATTAATTCATTTAAACTATTTAAATCTGCCATGAGTTTGTCTACCAGACAACAGTATGCAGCACAGGCATGTCTTCTGATATCCTGGTATTAGTGCCAGAAATAGCTATTACAGTCTCTTCTAGGGGACACAGTGTATTTACCTTCGTTGCTGAAGCTAAAATGTTTTTCCTCCCTTTTCTCTGAATTTTACCTACTCTCCTATCAATTTAATTTATTATCTGCTTTCCAGTTCTACCTCCTCTCTCTGTCTCACCCTTCAGTTTCCTCTGTTTGGAATGAAGAAAAAAACCAACACTTATCTGATATTTAAATACAGGAAAACTAGACTTTAACTATAGGAAAAAAAAATTAGGAAATTATAAAAAGATTCTCAATTTCAGATGCATCTTACAGTGCTCCTATTATCCACGCCTATGAGCATTCTAACAAAGATTAGTATTTCTGTGACTCACATCAAACCCATTCCAAAATGAAACTACTTGACAAAACTCCAAAGTTGGTCTCAGTCATTTAATATGAGACTTCCTGTTAACATTGAAGTAAGAACATTAGTATTTTAGACACACCTCTTTCCACGTCCACATCTTCCAACCTCCAAATCAGAATATATAGAAGAACCAAGCATTTATGTCAGCTTTGTATAGTTTCTTTTTTTTTTTTTGTCTCTTCTATAATATTGAATGAGTTATAAGATCAAAGCTAATCTCTGATAACTGCTAGTTATCTGAAGTGAAGCAAACAAAGACCATCACTCAGGAAAACTTGCATCCAAAGAAGCACGCTACCAAGAAAAAAAGAAGCCTGCCTTCATGCTGTAACAAATGCAGACTGTATTGAATATTGATGATGCAGAATTCTGCTAAATCAGGACAGGGAATTCTAGAATTTAACATTCTTCCTAGATTTTCATTTTAGAGCTCAATGTTGAATTTCAGACTTAGGCTTGTAGTTTCAACAGACCCTAAGTGCTGCCAAGTAAAAGATAAATCTAAAAAACTCACATAGTTATGAAGTTATTCAGAATTGAGTTTATAAAGTAGTTTATCCCAAAGATCTCAGTTAAAAATACTATCTAGAGTGTTCAATGCCATTTCTCAGAAAAGGATTGATTCTTGATCAATTATGGGGCTGGTCTCTACAGTCAAGAGTATAAGACATGTATTGTTATGCAGGCAACATCCAAATAAG
>NW_010326511.1:0-11970 GCF_000700745.2 Antrostomus carolinensis | reverse complement strand
CCGATTATTAGTTTAGCAAGTGTTTAAAACTGTTTCATAAAATACAACCAGCAAACTACTAGCTATATGCAGTTTGTTGGCAAATAAACCCAAGGACTCCAAAAGGACTTTCAGGAAATAATTGCAGAGAAAATAGCTCTTTCCACATTTCTGGCTTATGGTCTCAACTTTTCTCACCCTTTTATCATTTCCCGCTTAAAGCACAGTAATTATTTACTAGACATGTACTAGATGTTTCAGAAAATTCATTTTTCAGCTCCTATGGAATGGTTCTGTCAGAGACATATTTCTAAAATGCTTTTGTTTGCAGCTTATTAGCCGCCTTATGCACTCTGTATAGCAACTTGTGTTATGGCTGACACAGCGCTTCAGACACTGACAGGAGATCAGAAAAATACTTATGGTAAACATCTACATGAACCCTTTTAGCCTTACCCTTCCAAAAAACAATCAGATGATAAAGACTTAAGCTAATAACACCATTTAGAGTTGCTGCATTTAATCTCTCCCATCTATGCTCTTGGTATGTAACTGAAGTATGGGAATTGCTATGCACACATGTATCGGTCAATAATCAAAGCAAAATATGACAAACTGTAGCAAACACAATGACATTAGGAAATAATACCAACCCTAGCAAATTCCAGATGTAAATATTTATTTTAACATCGATTTCTTACTGAGTTCACAACAGTATTACAAACTAGTAATATTGGAGGTGGGTGGAGGGAGTGTTGGGAGTGAGGGCAGGGAGTGGCTTCATCATTTCAGGAAAAGTTCTTCCACTTATGATGACATGTCCTGATTTTTCTGTACTATACTTGTAGGATGGCTATCACTTTTGTTTCAACATAATATCACTAAGAGTGAATTCAGAATTTCAATAAATATAATTGTTTAAAAAAAGACGTGTTATTGTGATATAAAAAGTGCAAACTCTCAATAAACTTTTTTTTTTAGTGTCAAAACTTTCTTTCATGAGTGTCTTTTCATTAATCTGACAGCAGATTTCAATTCAGATTGGTAGATCTATGCCCTGGAAAACATTCAGTTATTTGCATGATTAATTTTCTACATTGCTCTAAGAAGAAAAAAAGTTGCATGCAGTTTGGAATGCCCTAAATAATTTGAAAACAGAAACTCTAGAATTTAATTTAATGTAAAAAATAAAAGGTATCTGGTTAATTTATTTGTTTAATAGAGGTATTACAATATTTATTTTAATTTGTATAATATACCCAGTCTTTCTGGGTCTTTCTCTTATCTTTTCTCCTTTTATTATATCTGAAAAAACTCAATTTACAATTTATTGGGAGATGAGAAATTGACAGAATCTATGGACAAGAAGAGTTGATATATGTATTACACAAATAAGCAAAAAAATTAATTGTCTTTCAGGACAGAGATATTAAGATTTTTTTTATTATTTTTGTTGTCCATTTCAGCAAATGTTGTGTAATGTCACCTTACCTTAACATTTCTAGTGGATTAGTCTCATGCACTTGGTTGCCACACCTGGGACAGTCATTGCTGTCTTCAAAGTGTTGAACAATACAAGTCTTGCAAACTGAGGGACAAAAAGCAGAAAAACAAAACAAAAGACAACTTAGACGAAGATCTAAATAACATTGCTTGAACATGACCTAAGAGTACCAGCTAACTACTTCAAGCATCAACGATAAGAGAGTATTATTCTGAAGCAAACAACTACAACGTATCTTACCCACCTGTCCCTCAAAGTCACAGGTAGTTCTGCTCTGACAAGACAGAGTTCAGCAGCACTGAGCTCAGCAGAACAGGTCAGACAAGCGCTGCAGTATTTTTACTACTTAGAACTCTCTCAGCATCATAAAATGCAAAACTGTAAAGAAGAGTTTCTGAGGAAGCGCATGCTGGGGAGCTCTAGCCCAGCAGAGACAATCATCGCTTCAGATGATAAGAAAATGACTTAGGCACATTATTTTCTTTCCAACAGTGTTGCAGGCAAATGAAAATACTGTTGTAAATACCTTCCATAAGAAAATTCACAGAAACTGTACACCGGTTCAAAGTGACTATGTTTCCCTTTTGACATAGTGGCTTCAAAAGCAATGACAGAGCTTACAGTAAACATTTAATACTTGAATCATAATGAAAAATCAGGATCATGACCACGGCAAGTACACACAAACCCAAAACAACAACAACGTCAATGTGAAATCCAATATACTGAAATTAAACTAAACAAGGTGCTATACTACTTTTGCTTCCAAATGATTAATTGCAGACTGTAGATTTTACTGCTGTTAATAAAAAAATGGAAACCGAGCTGATGAGACCAAATATGCCTGCTATTATTACTGCGTTACAACCTTCTAGATGGAGACAAACTCTATCCTCTGTTTATTATTACTTCACCTAAACTGAAATAAGAACTGCAAATTCATCAGTAAATGTACTGAAAAAATAAATGGACTGCTGCAACTGCAATATGCTTCTGCTGAAACACTGTAATTTCTTTCATCAGTTATCGAAAGAACTAAGAGTACCGCTCAAACAAGCTGGTAAATCCTAGTTATATGACAATCTTTAAGGAATCTCGAAATTCCTTTAACAAATGGCACCTCATGAACAAAGTCTGCACTTGTCTTTGCCTTAGTATGTTCAGAAGAGTTACTACAAATCAGCTGACACTGGTAACGCACACACAGTAAACCTCTGTGTAGGTGTTTTTTCCAACCACTTTAAAAGACTAACTTAAGGACATTAACTTCACTGCTCTGGTCAAAATTACAAAGCACCTTTTCCCTTTCAGTCTGACAGGCAGACTTCAGAGCTCGCTGGCTGGTTCCCAGTGCTCTCCTTCAGCTACAGGGCTCTGGCAGTGCTGGTGCAGGGCAGGTTTCCATGATGGGGTACAACGGCTCAGGAAGGCCCCGAGTCTTGCTAAGCAGGCCCGGGAAGCAGGGCACATCTCACCTGGGGACTCCAAAGCAGCTGACAACACTGATGCTATGAGAGCAGCCTTCAGCCCTCAGGATATGAGTGAACTTTTTCTTAACCTTAAGTGGTGAAGTATTTAGTGCTGGCATACAGATGCAAGAACCTGTAATCACAGAACTCTTCTTATATCACAGATCTTTTATAATTTGTTAAATTACTAGACTTAACTGATTTTTGCACGTGCATTCCCTAACACTTCCACAGGGTAAGAAGTCTAGCACAGAGCAGCAAATGTGACATCCTGTACGTACAACAAGTCTTCACTTTTCCATATACTTTTTATAATTTATACTCCTAAAACTACACATTTTGCTACTACGCTTACAGAATACAAAGAATTTTATCACATACCAACAGAGCATTTAAGAACACACTTAAATTAAAGCAAAAGTCCCAATAAATTTTAAAATATATGTAGATTTCTATTATCTCTCTTCATTAATGTAACTGAGAATCTCCTCTAGAACTAAAAATAACAGAAGTTATCCTTGAAATTTAAAAAATATGAAGATTCTCAGCACAAAGTTTCCCTTAAGATGTAGGGTCTGCACACATCCAACCCGGGGGCAAACATCACAAGGTGGAATTCTTTAGCTGGTAAGTAGCTCCTCAGCCATCCCAGCTCCCTTAACTACCTGAACTTCTGTCACTCACCTGGAATACAAAGAAGCAGCAAGAGCAACTGCAGGCATAGTTCAGTTCCTTCACTCATCAAAATCCAGCCACATACACGCAAAGATACCATAGGGCAGAGGGACATACAGTAAAATATATACAAAAATCACCTCTCCAAGAATACCAATCACCATTCTCTTTTCTTAAATTAACACACTAGCTGGATGTGGCAGTTTAGGTTGGCTGGCAGCCAAACACTGAACAGCCGCTTGCTCACTCTCACCCTGCCAGGGAACAGGGGAGAAGACTGGAGGAATAAAAGTAAGGAGACTCATAGGTTGAGATAAGAACAATTTAGTAATTGAAATAAAATAAAACTTAAAATAATAAATGACAATAACAATGCTAATAACAGTAATAGAAGAATACACGAGTGATGCACAGTGCAATTGCTCACCACGCACCGACCAATGCCCAGCTCATTCCCAGATAATGATCCTGAAGGAGTGACAATCCTGAAACCAAAACCACAAGCCTGGAAGAAAGAGAGCCCAAGCATTCTGGTTGACCCTCATTAATGTACTGAGCATGATGTTAATATGATATGGAATATCCCATTGGTATATCCAAACGACAATTTGGGTTTGCTAATTCTCCAGTCCTCTGCACCTGTAGACTATGAAGGCACAGGGAAGTTGGAGAGTCCTTGATCTTCCAGCGACAATTAAAAACATCAGTATGTTATCAACGTTCCTTCTCCTACCAAATCCCATACTGAAACCAAAACACAGTGCGACTCTAACTACTAAGAAGAAAATTAGCTCTGTCCCAGTCAAAAACCGGGACACTGGATAAGGGTTAGAGCTTTCTGATTTCAACTAGCTATGCCAAGACTAAATAGAGGTAGGATTTTTTTCATTTCTTCACCTGTGTCTTTTATAGACATTTTTAACTGCATTACTTGCTTTAGATATCACAATTTTGTTTACACTATACCTCAAAATGGTTTAAGTTTTGTAAGATTTTGGAGTAAATAGATAAGAACATAACATTGCTCACCAAGTACTGTCATCAATCTGCTCTGGAGTGCTCCCTGCAGATTTAAGCCCTGATTCTAAGCACAACTCCCAACACATTCAAAGGTCACAGAGTGTACCCTGATTTCAGGTGTACAGCCCTGGAGAGGAAGGGGTGTTGTATAGTAACACGTAATAATCAAAAAGCCCTCTCACCTGTAGCTAGATAACAGAGTGTACGCTTCATTCCCTGAGGTCAGGAAGTGTTACAAGTAGGTATCAGTCACAGATGAAAAAGCAGCATTATTTTCCCAAAGTTATACTTTTTGAACAGACATTGCCATAAGACCTAATGCTCTGAAAAAAAAAAAAAAAAATGTACTAGAACAAATAGAAACCCTACAGGTGCCCAGATCTGAATTACTTGCAAGCAGCCACTAACACCATTCAAGTGCACAGACAGATTTTGAACAGCTGGCCAAATAACATAATGCAATACTCTCAAAAAATGTTCTTGCTTATATTCAAACTCTAATTACTGTACCTTCATGATACAAGTCGTCCTTAAGATAGTCCAAGAAAAAAAAAAAAGGCTCTAACTGGCTAAATCATGAATATGTCATGTCACTTGAATTGAAAAAACCCAACAGCCAATAACACTAATTAATATGAAATTCTGACAGACTGTTCATGAGAAAGCTAGGATGAAATGAGCTTTTCTTTCTGAAATAGGTTATTCTGGTATCATGTCATTAACTTATCTCGTTCTTCTGGAGAAGTGCAAAATGAGCCAATCGTAAAAAGGTCCTACTCTAAACACATGACCGGAAAATCAAAACAGAAGACAACATGTCACAAAACCATGATGGAAAAGACTCTTTAATTGTAGTAATATGCACTGTAATCACTGTAAAAAATTAAAAATATTTTAAACAGAAGATTGTATGCACACATAGCCAATAAACTGCATTTAAATTTATTTATTTAAGCAATGCAGAGATTTTGAAAAAGAAGATAGTCTAGAAAAAGAAGTAGTTGATATTGTTGAAAATCATACCTTCCCTGTTCATTAATGGAGGATATGTCTTATTTATTAAAAAAAAAAAAAAAAATCAGGATATTTTTAGGGCATGATTCTTCCATATTATTCTTCCACCTCGGATCACTCCAATGAGAATGACAGTAACCAAATTCTGCCCAAGATTCTCAAGGAATCTGTGAAATGTGCTACTGTCAATTGAGCTCTTCAACTGTAGCACCTGATATCTCATAATTCTGGTGTCCGTACTGTGCTGAAGATGGAGATGATATACTACTTCTGTCAGGAGAAAGTGTACAGATTAGTGGCAGTGGATGACAATACTGGAAACCACAAGGTTAAGAATTATTTGCTATCTCAGAAATTCCATTAGTTGGAGAATCTCAATATAGACTGTGGGGGGTAAAAAGGCTGAGAAGCTAGTATGATGAAACTGTGAAGTCTAACACAGCTGTGAATAGTGTCAAGATGGAAGTTGAAAGTGTCAGCTGAAAGTTGCTGAGTTAAGTAACATAAGGGTTTGCTCTACTCTAGACCTTTTCTGACTTGACTTCCCAGCAACTGAGCTTAGGCAAAACTTTTTCAATGGAGAACTGCAAGCGAGATGGAGCTTCTTTTCTGCTAACTCCTATAAAAAAAGGAAGTTAAAGGAAGTTAAGGTCATTAATTTTTTGTAAGCCTCCTGTTTGGTAGAAACAGGAGCATCTCCATGCAGTCAGTTTTTCTAACCTGACACCAATTTTAAATGATTGATAAAGAACAAAATTTGGGGAAAAAATGGTATAAGCATAATCGGTATTAGTCAATATTAAATTTGGAACTGATAAGACCAACCCTTAACCTTCTCTTATTTGGGAAATTTTTAGCAATGGAGACTCTAAGAGGATTAGCACAAAAATTCTTCAAAAAGATTACCAGTGGCTTTGTATCAATAACAGAGTGGTTTCTTCTTTTCTGTAAGCAATTAGTTCTAGCCTCCTTCAGAAAACATTTAATTGTGTTTTAAGAAAGCTACATCTGAAATTCTTTGAGGAGATTTTAATTCGCTTCACTTGCTCTTGAGATCTCTGCTCCATTCATGTCAGCGAAGTTCTGAAAATCTGTGATGAGATAACGCTGATATGATTTTGAGCTCTGAGGAAAAGGACCTGGGTGGGCTGGCGGCCAGCGGGCTGCCATGAGCCAGCAGTGTGCCCTTGTGGCCAGGAAGGCCAGCAGTATCCTGGGGTGCATTAAAAAGAGCGTGGCCAGCAGGTCAAGGGAGGTTCTCCTCCCCCTCTACTCTGCCCTGGTGAGGCCACATCTGGAGTATTGTGTCCAGTTCTGGGATCCTCAGTTCAAGAGGGACAGGGATCTTCTGGAGAGAGTCCAGTGGAGGGCCACAGAGTTGATGAGGGGTCTGGAGCATCTCCTGTATGAGGAAAGGCTGAGAGAGCTGGGACTCTTCAGCCTGGAGAAGAGAAGACTGAGAAGGGATCTTATCAATGTCTATAAATACCTGAAATGTGGGGGCCAAATGGATGGGGCCGGGCTCTTTTTGGTGTTGCCCAGTAACAGGACAAGGGGCAATGGGCAAAAACTGGAACACCAGAAGTTCCACACAGACTTAAGGAAAAACTTCGTTACTGTGAGGGTGATGGAGCACTTGGGACAGGCTGCCCAGAGAGGCTGTGGAGTCTCCATCTCTGGAGATGTTCAAAACCCGCCTGGACACTTCCCTGTGCAACCTGGTGTAGGAAACCTGCTTTGGCAGGGGGGGTGGACTAGATGATCTCCTGAGGTCCCTTTCAACCCCTACCATTCTGTGATTCTGTGACTGCTTTGAAAAGGACTCACTGACTTGTCTTGTAAAGATATTCTGAACTTGGCATTGCTAGGCTTTTTGTTTATTTTCCAAACTAAAGACAAATAGGACCTATCTGAGCTATGGCTTTTATTTACACCTAGAAGAAATCTGAAATTATTACTGTTAAGAACTCTATGCCACAGGATAGATAACTAAATTTGAAGTCAGATGATTGACTACCCAAAAACTCCCAAATACTAAACACTGCTAAACACAAAGCCTGATAAAATCTACACTAATGAAACTTGAAGAAATATTTACAATATAAACCAATCTATTGAAAGGAACTGAATTCCCCAGTCTGAATATATTTATGTGCTCTCTTTATACCTTTTCCTGAGAGAATATGGCACCCTTGGAAGCCATGTGTGGTCCAAGAAAGAGATTAATGAAGAGCTTAATCTCCAATGCAAGAGAGATCTTTAAGTAGAACATACACAGAAAAAACATCATAAGGAACCAAGAATCTTAAGTCAGTCCTATATGGATGCATCCCCTATCCCAACAAACATACAGATCTGGATCAAGTCTTTGTGCAGCCAGCTCAAATCATAAGGTCATCTTATACCATGAAAAACCTCCTTGAAGTTGTAAATCAATACTTCAGTAATCTAAACCAACTTTTTCTTTTTCCCATGTAAAGTTACAGTGCTATTTGCCTGTTAAAACTAAATGTGATTTACCAATAGCAATGTAAAAGTCAAAAATACACAGAAATTCTAGCACTCAAGAATAATGAACTGATACGTGATACTCCTAGTAGAAGCAGGATCATCAACCAGTATTTCCAGATATGATGGGTATAATTATCCTCTGTTATTCTTAATATATATAAAACATTGAACATTCTTCAAAGCCTATCACTTTGAAGTTTCAGAGAATGGGATGAAGTCTAAGTATTGGGTGAAAAGGTAGGGAAAAAGGGAATCTTTAAACAAAATTAAACTACTGTCCTGGTTTTTGCTAGGACAGGGTTAATTTTCTTCTTAGTAGCTAGAAAGCACTGTGTTTTGGTTTCAGTGAGGACTGTTACGAGAACAATGTTGATAACTACAAGGACACCATGCTTGAGCAGTTTCCAAGAACAGAGTACTGGAAGCAGGGAGTGGAGAAAAAAAGTGTAGTAGTCAGTAAAACCCAGAATTGACAGCTGGATATGCCAATAAGATATTCCATATCATATTAATTCGTGTTTAGTATATTAACTGGAGCTGATCGGAAAGGGGGGGATTCTCTCAGGAATCACTTGGGCTCTCTTTTCCGGGATTGCGATTTCGGTTTCGGGGTTCCTTTTCACTCTTCCAGGATCGTTATCAGTGGGTGGTGAGCAATTGTGCTCTGCATCACTCATATATATATATCGTTATCATTATTACTCTTAATATTATTTTAATATTTATTTTTACTCTAATTATTAAATTGTTCTTATCTCAACCTCTCAAGTCTCCTCACCTTTACCACTGCAATTCTTTCTCCGATTCTCTGGGTGGGCAGGGGGAAATGGGTGGGCAGGGGCTGCAAGTGGCTGTGTCTTGTTTGGCTGGCAGCTAAGTTAAACTATCACAACTACATAGATATTTAATTCATCACTTCGGGGGGCCAGAAAAGCCCAAACCAAAAACCTTTAACACTTCCAGTACAGATTAACAAAATGACATGGTTTCACTTGCTTTACTATAGGTCACAGTGTAACAGCAAACAGGCAAAAGAAAACAGCTTAACCAAAATGTATAGAGTTTGCAGACTTTTGAGCTGTGTGCTACACATGCCAATGAAACAAGGACCTGAATTTCAAGGTTGTGTTATGACACTTCAGATGAGCAGAACTTTACTACTTAACATTTTTCAGCAACACAAAAGATGTGAATTAATCGCTAACTGATCTGGTTACTATTGATCACATTAGTTCCTCAGTGATCACTGGAGAACATCTATGTCAATACATGCTTTTCATCTTGTCCAGATTAATACATTGTAATCCCAGCATCTAATGAATTTATGGTGCTTCTTAAAGCACTAATATCTGCAGATTTTTATATCTGTGCAACACTGTTTCAGATTACAGTAATTAGTAGTACAAGACAAATACTAAAGGACAGTTAAAATTGTCGTTATTTTGTGGTAACTATTTGGATATGACTTGAGAACCATACCTGTACTTAAAAAAAAAATTAAAAATAAATATTTTCTAAAAGCCAAAATGTAAAATAATTTATCAGAGTATCTTCCTGAATCCTGCCACATACTGATCGCATTTTCCTCTACAGACACAGGAGTTCCATTTCACCACTGGAAGTCTTTAATTTTCCTTTCCACCACTGCAAGCTTCATACTTTGTCCACTGAACTCTGCTTTAAAAAACACCACCTTTCCTACCGTTCTACTTAATGACCCAAGCACACGGCAGCTTTTCTGAGAGACCCGTGAAACTACATGGAACCTCACAAAAATTGATGTGTGCTAATCCTGGGACTGGGCAGCAACAGGCAGCTGTCTCAGTGAAGAGCTCACAATCTACAAGTGAACAAAAGAAACAGATGCTGCTGAGAAAAAAAATGCTCTTTCTGCCATTATTGTTTTGTAATGGGAGCAAAAGTAAATAAACAAATAAATTATCAAAACAGAAAGATACCATAATAAAAACATTTTTTTTTCTAAGTTCAAGCTGATTTCTTATGCAACTTTTTTGCCTTCACCTCAGCCTTTTAAAAGTTACTACTGTTCATGAAACTTCAACCATAAAAAAATTAACTAATGCTGGAATTTTTCCACTTTCTTTAAAGGGAAAGACAATTTAATAATAGCTAATATACCTCTCTCCCCCTGCTTTATTTCAAGTTCTTATAAGGACACTTCTCTCCTCCTGAACTTAAATTCCTTTACTAACTAACCCAAACCAGAAGAATAATACCCCGAAACACATTTTAATCCTTAGCTGATGTTAAACTTTGAAAAAGTAAGTTTAACATATTTTTTTTCCCAAAAATTAAACTAAAAATAATATTATTATAATGGTAAACAATATTATCTTTGTACTATGAACAAAATATAGGAATGATACATTTCAGTTCTCTGTGTGCTTGATATATTAGGGACATAACACCATAATGTAAAAATTAACAGTAGAGACAATAACTGCAAGAACAATCCCGCACAGAAATGGTAGGACATGCTAAGACAAGGCTTTTAACCGATACTTATTAAAGGTTTAAAAATGGGAAATCTACCAGAAAACATATAGTTCCCCTTACTCTTCTTTTAGAAGAATTCAGATTTTACTTGGAAAAACAGTAAATTCTCAAGAAGGTCCAAGGAAACTATATTCTATTCAGGAATAAATGTAAAAAAATCAAGCATGTAAGTAATTTAGCTTGCGGAAGTAAGATGACTGAGTTTGATAGGACCATTCATATGTTTATATATAATTCATACATGCCAAAGTTTTTGAAGTATTAGGACCATAAGGCAACCTGAACAATTTTTCCTGAGTCAGTTTCATTCAAAGATATCTACTCCTGAAATAAATATTGTGCCAACTTTCAAGCATTTCTATGCATTGTGCCATGGAACACATTACTGACCAAACTGGTGTACCCACCATGCACACTGCCAACAGACACACTGGCTGAAGTTTCAAAAGCAAAGTTATATTATCAAAATATCACACCCGGCCTAATGATCTTAGTTGTGATCAACCAGAACACAGGGACATATGTTTGGTGCTAGAACCAGCACAATCACCACTAGCTTGAAGGAAAGAAAAGAGTTATCTTTACTCTGTAAGGTGTTAAGCAGAGTCGACATGCCCTCAAGATGACACAGATGGCAGACCCGTGTCTCGGAAACTCCATCAGAAACCGCACAGCATTTCATTCAACACTTCATAAGTAAACAAAAACCAGCACAGAGATCACATTAAATACGTACCACCACAAGGAAGTATCAGTTATGAAGGAGGGAATATTTTGTAAAGTACTACTTACAGGTGTGGAGGCACTCGGTCACTGTAGTCGGCTTGATGAGATAGCCTTTACAGATGTAGCAGGTGATATGAGGATTGAAATCTTTCACCAAGTGCTTCCTCTGAGTAGCCATTCGTGGGGCAGGAAATGCTGGCAGAGTGTTCGAGGCCAGAGGAGCAAGTCTGAGAGGTGTCGATGCCCACGGTTCACAAGAGCTGCGGCGCTGCTCTGTGCAACTGCACTTCTCCGGGCATTTGCTCTTAATTCTGGAGGTCTCACAGGGACACGGCTCCTAACTCCTGCTCCTGTGCCAGGCCAGTCATTTTCCTACCTGTAACACAGGTGGAAAGAGAGAGGTGTGTAAACCCGGCCGCAGGGTGACGATGCTCCGGCGGACGAGTGTCGCCATAACTTGGCGGGGGCACCGCGGTGGCTATTCCCGTAACAGTAGCTGTGGCCCGGCGCTCGCTGCGAGGCCGCGCCCGCGCCCGCGCCCCCGCCGGGCTCCGG
>NW_010326510.1:14284-33112 GCF_000700745.2 Antrostomus carolinensis | reverse complement strand
AATCCCACTGTCCATGTCTCCGACACAGATGCTGAACAGCACCGGCCCCATTACCAAACCCGAGGGACACCACTCATCACTGGTCTGCACTTGGACAGCGAGCTGTTGACCACAACTCTTTGAGTGCCACCATCCAGCCAGTTCCTTATCCACCGAGTGGTCCATAAATCAAAGCCACATGTTTCCACTTTAGGGACAAGGATGTCATGCAGGACCGTGTCAAACGCCTGGCACAAGTCCAGGTAGATGACATCAGTTGCTTTAGCCTTATCCACCAATGTTGTGACCCCATCATAAAAGGCCACCACATTGGTCAGGCACAATTTGCCCTTGGTGAAGTTATGCTGGTTGTCACCAATCACCTTCTCATTCTCTATGTGCCTTAGCATAGTTTCTAGGAGTATCTGCTCCTAGATATCTGCCTGCCTGGCACTGAGGTGAGACTGACCGGCCTGTAGTTCCCCGGGTCTTCCTTGTTACCTCTTTTAAAAATGGGGCTTATGTTCCCCCTTTTCCAGTCTGCAGGAACTTCACCAGACTGCCAGGACTTCTCAAATATGATGGATAGTGGCTTTGCAACTTCATCCACCAATTCCCTCAGGACTCGTGGATGCATCACATCAGGTCCCATGAACTTGTGCACCTTCAGGTTCCTTAGGTGGTCTTTACTCTTATCTTCTTCTAATACCACTTTAGTTTTTGTAATTAAGGACTGACCTACCTTTGTGTGATGTCTGCATATCGTTCCCCAGGGCAGGGTTCAATACAGTCTCAGTCATGGTCAGACTCTTTTACCCTCACACTAAGCAGAAGGAAGGAGTCATGGTCTAACATCTTCTTAGTCATTTTCTTGCTTTTCACCTGGCTGTCCACTGAAAAACCTGTATAAGTTCTTTTCAATGGTATCCCTCTACCTAATCCTCAGGGCAGGTGTATCTCAGTTAGTAGCTTGTCCATACATCACTCCACTTGTAATCTCCACAAACAGACTCTTTAAAGCATCTACTCATATGCATAAACAAAAACATGAACGTTACCTTGCCTAAAAAGAGAAGGAAAGAAAGGCAGAGGATTAACTTCAGACCTTGGTACCAGCAGAACTGAGGTTCAGAAAGCAAACCCTTCCCATGGAGCCCTATCCTTGGTGGCATCCAAGATGATAAGTTCTATGATGAACATAAGAAACCAAGAAACGCTTACCAGGGCAGACTGGCTGTCTGCCGAACCCTGCACTCTGTCTCCAGCAATAGCAAGAAGAGATGTTACTCAAGGAAAGCACATGAACTAAACCATAAGAGTAGTTTGCTGCCCTGGTACTGTCCCTCCCTCTTCTCATGGTGCTGTAACCAGACTACCCGTGTGATGGTCCCAGGTGTCTTCAAGTGGCTGGATGATGAAAATAGCAGAGAATGTGACCACAGCTATTGTGGTGTAAGAGGCTAGCCTTAAGCCTATCTTCTCAAATGGATAGAGTCTGTCTGGAATTTTGCACCTGGAAACCATTTTAAAGGAGTCCTGGCTGGGTAACATTCTCCTGGAAAGAGTTAGGTAGTTAGATGTGTAAGTGCTACCAAATGGACATGCAATTGTTTGACAGTTGTGTAAAACTTTGTTTCTGATTACAAAATCACATGTGTCTTTTTTAAAATAATGGTGGGGTTCAATTGTTTTATTTTGCACTGATGCTAGTGTGTGAGAAAGTAAGAAGTCAGTCAAGTGGTGGATATCTATCTCTTTTATTATTCTTTTTGGACAAAAAGGTATTCCTTTTACTTCTTTAGGATTCTTTTTCTCTTTTCAGAAGTTGAAAAAGAAACAGGGTTAGCTGGGATGCTGTCTACATGTTCTTTCGTCATGGTTACTGATGAGCAATCCATGTAGTCTATAGCTAATCAAAGTTCTCCACAATAACTAATAGCAACTTGCAAGTAATTTTTTGCTGAGAGAAAAATTAAGAAACATAGTATATATTAAAACTGCATGTAAGAGTCTGGATCTAGTGAAGATAAGGTAATGATGCCAGAAAGTGCTGCTGCATGCTTTGTGTAGGTGCAAATTAAAGTGTGCGCCTACATTAGCGTCTTAGTTCAGACCATGAGTACACTTATCTCCTGACAGACCCCATTTCTCACCCTTGGGTTTGCATTGCAGCCACTGCGTTTGCTCCAAGTAAAACTGCACCCACAGACATGCTCCAAGAGCCCACCTACTGCACTCCCACTCCCACCTCTAACTGCCATTTGTATCATGGCACCAGATTACAGCAGAACTAAAGTAAAACCTCTGCCAAGTGCCTATCATGGATGGTGGCTTCCATGACTACGTTGCTCCACCTATCTCCTGCTATTGAGCTGCTTTACAGTCCAGAGCTCTTGCAGCTCCACTAAGAAATTCCACCTCTGCTATATCATCTGGTCTTGCTGTATTTGAGTTCATCTTGAAGCAATACCACAAGGTGACAAATTATCTTCACTCTGAAACTGAATAGGCTATTGGTAGCGTTGCATATGTGATTGTTATTCATGTGAATGTCTAATTTCTTAAATCCAAGCAAGTTTTGCTGTTGCTTGTTCCTGGGAACAATTGTAATTAAATAAAAAGGCCTCTTATATAAATTTTCCTTATTTCTGTCAACACTTCTGTTATAAGCTCTGCTAACTATTTCAGTTTGTCCCTAAGTTATCAGAAGGACCATATGTATTCTTCTGCCTGGTTCTGTGGTTTTTTTTATTTATGAAACCTTTCCACATTATTTTAATTTGATTTAGAATCATAGAATCATTTAGGTTAGAAAAGACTCTTAAGATCATTGGGTCCAACCATTAACATAACATTGCCAAGCCCACCACTAAGCTGTGTCCATAAGCACCATGTCTACGCATCTTTTAAATACCTCCAGGGACCGTGACACAACTGCTTTCCTGGGCAGCCCGTTCCAATACTTCACAACCTAACAATATTAGGTAAAGAAGTTTTCCTAATATCCAGTCTAAAACTCCCCTGGCACAACTTGGGGCCACTTTCTACTCTCTTATCTCCTGTTACTTAGGAGAAGAGACCCACCCCCACCTCTCTCCACCCTCCTTTCAGGGAGTTGGACAGAGCCAGAAGGTCTCCCCTCAGCCTCCTTTTCTCCAGGCTCAAAGACCCCAGTTCCCTCAGCTGCTCCTCATCATTAGTTAAACGGGACTTTCCCTTTGTGAATCCATGTTGACTGTTCCTGATGATCATGCTTTTCTTTAAATGCCTTTCAGTAGTACCTTCATCATTTTTCCAGGAACTGATGTTAGACTAACAGGACTGTAGTTTCCTGGGTCTTTGTCACACCCTTCTTGGAAATAGGAATAACATTGACTAGCTTCCAGTCAGCAAGGGCCTCCCCAGACTCCCAAGACATTTGGTAGAAGATCAAGACAGTTCCTACCATAACATCCACTAGCTCTTTCAGTACTCTGGGATGGATCTCATCAGGCCCTATGGACTTGTGAACATTCAGCTGATATAGCTGATCCCTTAACGATTTTAGTGTCCACAAATGGACCATCACTGTTCCCACACTCATGATCCTCTGACTCAGGGGACTGGGAAGCTCAAGGTCTATCAGTGTTGTTAAAGACTGAGGCAAAAAAAAGTGTTGAATGCCTCAATTTTTTCTTCATCCCTATTAGTGAGATGACCACCTTCACCAAGTACTGACTTGGTTGTACTCACCAGGCAGTTCTGTTCTGCACGTTGATGCTTCAATAATGAGTAAATTCAATAATTTATATGAGTCTGAGGAGGGATTTTTTTTTCCCCAGAAACAAAGGGAGGTTTGTGATCTGAGCAGTGGCTGTGAATTTGGAAATTTATATGTTTTCTGAATAAAGTGTTTCTCCACACTGTCTCTTTTTTGATTGGTTGTTTTTTTGTTGTTTGGTTCTGGTTTTTGGTGGTTTGTTGGTTTTTTTTTTTGGTAATGTGGGCACTCTTCCTTTTGGGTGAAGAAGCCATCCCAGTGCTCCTTTCATAAGAGTTCTGCTCTCTCCCTATCTCCCTGAGTAGCACAGGATTTTTTCTTTCTGTAAGGGTCACAGCTTGTGGATTTTCCATACACCTGGCAGCTTGGGGATATCCTGGACAATAATATATGAAACATCTGTGTTCGTCTTAAGTTACCATGTGTTAAATCAAAGGATTCCTCACCAGCAGGGTTAACTTTTCACATGCAAATCTGCTGCAGTAGGGCAATTGTAATCTTTGTCTTGATCTTTCCTTGAAAATTCTAGATCAACCTCTGTGTTCAAAAGTGGGGAATGTAAAAATAAAATAGGCTCAGAGTTCACTCTGAGAAACTTCTTCAAAGAGTACAGCTTTCCAGATCTTCATCAACACTGCTGCAATAAGCCCAGTGCAAACATGTTGTTACCCCAGCTTTAACTGGTGAACAAGAGAGAGGTGGTGTGAGGAGGGACTGTCATTGCCTCTGAAGAATTGCTCTTTGTCATTGCCTGCTGAAGAGGTCACCCTTTGTAGGCATGTTGGCAATCACTGAAATGAGCTGGCATGTGCCCTTCTTGGAGTGAGTTAAGCTGTAGGGGAAGAAGGAAGGAGCAACACAACTGTTTTCTTCTAGTGTGGGAAACTATTCTCTAGGCATATTAGACTGCTTTGGTGACTGTAAGAGAAGGAGTTTAAAATAGCAAGTAATCGGGGAGAAAATAGTAAGGGTGGATTTATTTGAGGAAATTATACTACTGGCAATCCTTTTCACTCACTGCTCGTGCCAGGCTCGGGGAAGTGGTTGGGAAGGGTGCTCTTTGCAGGCAATTGAAATTGCTGCCTGTGAAAATCAAAATGTCTTTTGTTATTTGCCTGCTGAACTTGTACATGAGCAAAATGTGATCAAGTGATGTTCTTTCTCCAGACTGCTCCTTGTTTTCTATTCTACTTTAAGTCCACGCTGAGGAACACCACAACTACGGACTGAGTGTTAGTCCATTCCTGAAGAACCATATCTCAAAACCCTGGTCTCAGATTTTAAGAAGGTAAGATGCTTTTGCATAGGGATGGAGAGTGGTTTACAGCACTTTCCCCATCTTGAGAGCAAGCTGAGCTGCCATGTTGCCATAGGCAGAACTTCCTCTTCCTACTTGCAATTCTCTTGGCTGTACCTGCAACCTTCTTGACTACAGGAACCTGTGGGCAGCCCATGGTAAGCTTAGTTGCTGTGACTCTGCTGTCTCCTTTCCTCTCACTGAAGTCCGTTCTGAAGGTTCTTTCCCAGAACAGGATTCTGTATTTTCTAAGGACAACCCTTGTCCTTTGCTCTTACTTGCATCCTTCACATTTTGCTGTACTGCTGTTTGTTTGTGCTCAGCTTTCTAAGACCATCTTGGATGGATTTTTCTAATATCCAACTGGTTTCATATGAATTTTTTTTCTCTTCTGTCCCTCTCCATCTATCATGATTTATTGTTTCCAGTTTACTCATTTAAAAAGAAAACAGCACAAGACAAACCCAACAAATATGGACAGTCTTACAGTTCTCCATTTCTACCGGCATTTGATTCTTATTTCATTATTGGTCATTTTAAACCTAATTCATATCCCACCGTTGGTTTTCTATGGTTCTGGTTTCTTAGTCACTAGATTGCAAAATGCTTTATAAAGAGAAGTCAGCACCACTACAAATGGGGAAAAGGAGACAGAGCATGGTGAAGTGACCTACATGTGGAAATGCAGTAATGGTAGCAGGCAAGATCTGCTGATTCCCAAGCACTTTCCATGCAGTTACAGGTTTGAACTATGAGTCCCGTGAACAGGAACTCAAACAAATGTAACTAATTAGTATGAATCTCAAAAGCGCCTGAATGTCCTGATTTTCATCTAGAAAACAGCACTTTCAATGTTTGAATTTAAGTCAGTTAATTCAGTCCCCTCTTGAAGGCTTTGGTGGAAGAGAATGTGGCCTTCAATCTGGTTACATGTGATAGAAAGGGCTGGGGACAAAGATAGAAAACAAGTAGTTTTTCCTCATTTTATCTTCAAATCCAGTGGAATTATGAGGTTTTGTTTTCAAGATGTGTGGTTGCTGTGCCGGATGACAGTGTAACAATGCTGCAGTTTGAACACAGAAAAGAAAAAAAAACCAAAATCCATCAATATATCTAAAGAGTGCTTACAATTTGCAGCTGTGCACTCTTTCTGCTGGCCAATTTTAAATTAAAAGAAATGAAAACTCTTGCAAGTACAAAACAGTGAATCCCTCTGTTCCTGGGAGATCTTCAGCTCTAACAATCAGAATACAGCAGGGACCAGGGTATGCACCTACTGCTGGGCTTCATCTGAAAGTAAGCAGGATCAAAGAAATAATCTGCAATAAGGATGGAAATGTGGAATGCTGCTGTAATTTAAGATATTTGTTCCTACTTCAACCATTTCAATTTTTTTTTTCATCTTTGTGGGATTTTTTAATTGCTCAGAGAAAGCTTCTAATTTCTTTCTCTCTTTTTTTTTTTTCCCTTGGGCAAGAAGAAATACAGAGAAATGTGGTGAACTTCAGTGCATCCCTATAATCTCTCCAGTGCCTCCAGGGCTAGCAGCCAGAAATGCAATGGTAAGAATTTAATTAATTTAGACGTATATGGGCATTTTCAGTAACAGTGTCTCTGATGGATTCCACAGGCAGCTGATCAGAACTGCATATGCCACTGATGGAACAGAATAGTCCATTTTAACTACAAATGAGAATCCTAGTGGGGGCCCAGCTTCTATTAAAAATAAACAAACAAAAATTGAATTCAATTTTCATTGGATTTAGACTAAAAAGTTATTAACATTGCATACAATTTTTTCTAATTAGAATATTATTAATAATTTGAGAATTTCCATGATGTTTGGAGATAGAAGCTAACACACCTCAACTGAAAGGTAGCTGCCTCTATGATGAAACCACAAACCTCTTACTAGATGAGTTGTCCAGCAGCCTGAAAGCTCTTACGGGAATGGTGGGCACCACAATTTCCTCCTCTTATTGTTTTAACAAAGGGAACATAGCAGCTTCTTGCACCTCTGTCTTCCGAGTGTTTACAGTGTGGGTAAGTGGAACCAACTGGATCTTTCAAGTTGAAATATTTGATCAGTGCTAATTTAGACATTTAATTTCTACTGTGTAGAAAGCAAGAAGCATATGCTGGTTTTAGATGTATTTTCTTTGTACCTTCAGAAAGAGAAGGCTTCTGGAATAAATTTTTTAGGTAAGTAGATACTTCCTTAATATATGTGTTTAATAGAATTAGTATTATGTGTTGAAGAAAAAAGATACACATTCAGGAAGAGTTTATTTCACAAATGAGCTAAACAGGATGTCAATCTACTTCAACTTAAATAACAGATCTTTGTTCAAGAAAAGTCTGCTGAATGAAAATAGATCATCTTTAATGGTGGAGAAGTGCAGAACAGAGCCTTGGTTTGAGTCACTACTTTCTCTGTCCTATTTGCCTGTTTCTAATAATCTGTTATTTATGTCAAGAGACCTTAGATCCAGTGTTACTCATTCCAACCGCTTTTAGTCTAATTTAATTTTGAATTATTGGTTGTGAAACAGATTTATTTATGCATTGATTCTATTTTTTTGGTCTTTTGGAACCTTGTTAACTGTAAACTTAAAACTAAATGCTGAAATAAAAGCCATTCTGAAGGATATGAGACAGGTGTTTCTGACTTTAGCAGTTTTATTGAATCCTGAGCTATCCTGTTCCTTTAGAGGGAACCAACACTTTTGAAAGAATAAAAGTACAAAGCTGGGGGCATTGTGGTTACTAAGAGAACCCTCTAAAAGCTGCAAAATGAAGCAGCAGAGTAGACTGGCTTATGAGATTGCTGTATAAATCATTACTTTAAATCTTACTTTTTGTGCTTTGGACTCTGTGATACCTGATCATTTCTTTCCTGGCATTTCTTTTTCTGCTTATGCTTGGTCATGTAACTTCACTTTCCTTTTATACAAGCTTTCCTTCATCTTACTTGCTGAGTCTAAATTGACTCATAATGACTGAGTCTAAATTTAAGTCATAATGTTTACTAAATACACTGATGCCAAGACTGGCATTATCTGAACCAGGAGAGCAGCTTCTAAACAATCGCAGCCAAGACAAATTCTCAGACTCCTGGCACAAGGACAACGTAGCAGCCAGGTGGGCAGTGATAGCTGTGCTGCACGCAGGGAGCCAGCCTGTGAGTAGACAGTGATGACAACCATCATCTTCCACGAAATGTGCCACCACCAACCAGAGAGAGTTTTCCCCTCATGTCCTGTCCTACAGAGTCCAGGCTGCTCCCAGGAGCAGGAGGCAGCTGGTGGGTTGGGCACGCTGTGTGCAGGCAGTGGCTGTCCTGTTTGGCACCATTGCAGCACACGTGTCACCAGAGCAGTTGCCTTAAGGCATCGCCAAGATAATACCAAAAAATTAAAATAATAAAGTATTAATAAGATGATGGATTTAAAAACAATTTCCTAAGAAAAAACAGTGTGTTTTGGTCCAAACACCTCTGGAGGTGCAAGAATGGGATTTAATGCAGATCACAGATTCTGGCACGTGCTGACTTGTTTGTTCAAGACATGAAATAGCTCATTTCAAGTAAATGAAATAGCCCCAGTGATAATCTAGACAGGTCACAGTAACAGCAGTAAAGCACACAATGCCTTACCCTCTAACCTATTTAATCATCTTTTTGGGAAGAGGTAGGAAGGAGAGAGAAATGGATAAAGAGAATGTTCTTCCTGCCCCTGCAGCCAGCAATACCACATCCTAGAGTCTGGATTGCTAGGGAATGAGTTTTGGCTGGATGGGAGCCTGCATCCCTGTGCAAAGCACTGCATCCTCTGCAGTTTTGAGCTTCTGAGGATATGACATCTCATATCTTGTTTAAAGCAAAGCAGACGTACAAGTATCTGATGTAGTCTGTAGTGGACAACTGGCAAAGACAATTTCAAAATTTTTGTCTTGTATTGCTCTATTTATTCAGCTAAAATATTCAGAAAGAACTTTCTAATAACGACAGCATTTGTGCTTTGAAATGAGTGCTTTTTTTCTCCTTAATTACATAGCATTTAAGAATTAACTAAACCATTTTCCATCAAGAAAGGAGAGGAATTTTGTTTGAATTTGAAACAATTCAATGACTCTGTTTTTCAAAGCAGTATGAGCTGGAAGGTGTTTCAAGTTAACTGGAGAAATTATTAACGGCGTCCTGCCTACAGGTTCATGTCACTACCCAAGGAGGCATTCCTCTGTCACAGTGGGGAATGAAGAAGCTGACAGGTAACAACTAGCCTGTGAAAGTTTGTACATGTATAAAAGAACTAATAAGAGAAAAAAAGGAGAACTCTGTTGGAAATAACACTGTCATGAAACAAAGTAAAGTAGCACTTTAAACAAAGTGGTAGCACTGCTGAAGGGTAAATCCTAAATACTGACTTTCTTTGCTTCAGCAGGTAAAGGAAATGTCAACAAGTCTGTCCAGTGCTTCATATTAGCCCATCTAGATGGCTTTAAGTACCTGAACTAGTGCTATGCAACGGTAGTCTGGAGTGTTTGTACATCTCCCGAGTTACCCTGCTGGCACTGGACTGCTGAGAATACCCAAATGATGTGAAAAAAACAGAAAGATGGGTGAATGAATCTGATGAACTCTTTTTTATTCCTGCTTGGCTACACCATGAACTGACAATGATGACTATCTTCCAAAATGTAAGCCCCCTTCCATGTCTCTGCCAATTACCTAGTGAACCTGTGTTTGCTTTCAATTGTTAGTTTAGAATGGTTTGAAACCTGTATGAGAGCTTGTGTAGGAGGTGAACTTCTGATGGAGGAGCAGAACATATGTAAAGAATAAAGTGAGGTCTGTGGACTACTAGCGTGCTTAGAGCAGAGAGTGCAAGCTTGATGAATCAAAATATCCTGGGATAACAACCCTACTGCTGGAAGATACCTCTAGAGTCACCAGATATATTGGACAAAAGACACTCAATGGAGTCATTGAAGGACAACTGAGCAATTTGTGAAGATATATGGTCCTGCTGTACTCAAGCAATAGGTACCTGCAATTACAGGTGTTACCATTTAAACTGTTTCTGTCTATATACTACAACAAGTGGTGGCTTCAGTCCTCAGCTGTTAGCATTTCTACTGCATTAGGATGATATGGGGTCAACAACTTCTATATGGCTTGGGACTATGTATTACTTGAAATATTTGCTGATTTGTTAAATTCAGGTAAAAGTTGTATTTAGTGAAGCAAGCTGAGGCTTTGTGCCTGAGTATCTGTACGTAGATGTGACCTCTGTAATGTGTCATGGATCTGCAGAACTCTGTTCTACTCCAGTGGGTAATACCACACTTGCAGAAGTCTGTTTACTGTCAAATCAAATACTGGATGCATTGCTTCATGCCAAACACTCCAGCAACAGAGACTTTAGCATAGCAAGAGCATTAAGGGAATAACTGGCTATAAAAACCCTTTTGTTCTCAGAATTAATGTGGTGCACATATAACACAAAAGGCCACATTTGGTAGGGCACTGTAGTCATGAAAATTTAAAATAACTGCAAAAGACACTGAAGAGAGTGTATGTTGCTACTGGTGCCACGACCTGACCTGCCAATACCTGAAGGGGGCCTACAAGAAAGCTGGGGAAGGACTTTTCATAAGGGCAGTTAATGACAGAACAAGGGGAAATGGGTTCAAGCTGGAAGAGGGGAGGTTTAGATTAGATATTAGGAAGAAGTTCTTCACTGTGAGGGTGGTGAGACACTGGAACAGGTTGCCCAGAGAAGCTGTGGCTGCTCCTCCCTGGAAGTGTTCCAGGCCAGGCTGGATGAGGCTTTGAGCAACGTGGTCTAGTGGAAGGTGTCCCTGCTGCTGGCAGGGGGGTTGGAACTGGATGATCTTTAAGGTCCCTTCCAACCCAAACCATTCTATGATCTTTGTGAGAACACACAGGTATTAAGCAGAATTGTGTCTACCTACAGCTATTGAGTTTAACATGTTGAAGTTGTATCATACTGTGAATCTTTTTCCTCTTGATATCTAGCCAAGTATTAGTTAGTGCAACCTGAGGACAGGGAATTTGTAGTGTTCCATAATGGGTTAAACTGTATTTCCATCAAGTAAAAAAATAAAAATATTTTCTACTTTGGAACTCAACAAGGTCCTGTGACAAGGGGATCAACCACTTATTTACATATTTTGAGTATCTTTTACTAAATTAGTTGTCTGAAAATTGAGTTGAATTCTTTAATTCAATTAATATTAAACAGTCATTTTCTCTCTGTATTATTGGCTGGTTTATAGGTCCTTTGCATTCACCTTCTTTAGTCATCTCTTCTGAGAAGCAGTGTTACATTGATTTATCTGGATGGGAAGTGGCTCTTCAGCTCGTCATCCTTTTTGCCTCTCTCTGGACTTTTCTGACGTTTACAACTGCACGTAGAATTCCAAATATAGCTTCATCAGTGGTTTATGCAGTTCCCCCCTCATCCCTCTCTGAATGTCTTTCCTAAAGTGCTAACTTAATTTTTTCAATGCTAAAAATTTATTTGGAAAAATCACTCTGATAACTACACTGGAAAGCACTCATGGAGTTATCAAGAATTCAGTCTTCGACTTCCATGTCTGTTTCTTCTCATTATTGAAATTTTATTGACCAAGCTTTGTGGCAAGACCTCTTGATGCTTTATGCATGGTAATTCTGAATAACTGTGTCAACAAACTTAACTAACCTGGAAAAAGACTAAATATCACTCGGCAACTATAAGCATATTTAAAATCATGAGCAAACCACATTGCAGCAGACATTCAAGATAAATGTGTAATTCCTATTTAACCAGAAAACTAAAATTGTTCAATGTGTTTGTACCACAAACCCTTTCCTAGAATTATGTGAAATATGGATTTTACATTTCTCAAGCAAAAAATGGGGGGAAAAAAAAAATCAATATATGAGAGGGCAAATTGCAAAAGAAATTTTAGCTAAATGAATAAATCTAGGCATTCCTTTCTGCTGCCCAAACTCTTCAGCACTTTTGTTTAAGGTACCCACAGTTAATGCATTTCACTGAGGAAGGAAGCGTTGAAAGGCAACATTTTTCCTAACAGTGTGATATTCTAACATTGCCATCTCCTTTCTTTTTGCCAAGTCTGCCAGTGAATTTTGTCTCCACAGAATATAATTTTCAGTGAGTTTGAATAGTTTGTGAAAAATCTTGCCACAATATTTCCCTCTAGTTCCTTCCCAGAAGCTTTAGACTGCAAAGTTTTAATGTCATATTAAAATAGAAGCACAGTTCTAAATTTCCACTGGGTTTGCAGATTTTTAAATATCACATTTAATATTGTAACACATTTCTCTTTTTTTGTCTTTAATTTTCACAGTAGGCACACTTTTCAAACTTATTTTGCAGATCTGAAGAAAAAAAATCTTGCTCCTGCTTTCAATTAATGCTGTAATGATTCTTGAATAAAATAGCACTAAAATAGTATCCAATGCTGATTTCAATAGGTCTTCTCATTGGGCTGTGCTAGCAAAACTCTAAGCTCACTTCTTAAGTGTTAATCTGAAACAGCAAAACCCCAGCCCTGAGACCAAACATTTATCCTGACTGATGGGATGGGGAGGTGGGCGAGTAGGGGATGAGCTTCTGCCTACAAAAAGACTGGAAAGGCATTGATTTCGGTTGTAAGGCAGACAAGCCTAGATCCTGAAAAGTTGTTTTTATTTGTTTAAACAATGAAATAATTAAAATAACTTTTAAATAATAAAAAAATTGTAATATACATTATATTATAACAATTATTATTAATAAAAATATTTGCTTAAATGCTGTACAAAGTTTTGCTAAAGCAAATTATCCCACCTGGATAGTGAAGTTAAGCACATGTGTCAGTTTTTGCAAGACATGGACTGTAATTTACCACTTGGATTTCTTGAGCTATGCACCCACATGGAAAACACCATCGAGAGATCCTTCCCACCACAAACCCACTGGGGAGGATTCCATTTCAGTGAGAAGTCAAGTGAGTTACAGGTTTCAGTCTCTTAGAAAATGGGATTTAGAGGTTTCCAAATGTGAGAACAATCTGTTAGGCATAGGCACCTGAAATACCAAACCATGACAGTAACAGAGATGACTATGGCAATGAGTAAGACTTTAATTTACAGTAATTTACAATAATTTAATACTTTAATTATTAAAAAACAAAGTTTACTTAAGATCTTTTCTGAATTAGATATGCTAAAAGTTCCCACTTTTGACAGAGAAGTGAGAATTCAATTTCTGTCATGATTTAAGTAAAAGACTGAGGAGGTCTGGAAAAATCTGTCCCTGGAAGTTTATGAATCTAGACTTTTTTTTTAAGTGTTTTTTCTTCTTGATCTAGGAGCTGAAACGACTTTCTCTATCAGCAAGGGTTTTGTTTCTTCAGCTTCATGGCAAATCTAGAAAAGCCAGCATTGCTAACCAGGCAAGTACGATTTCACCTGCAAGGTTTGATTTAGTTTGGGGTTTTTTTGCAAGATGTATTATTCAAAACATACATAATTTTATTTCTTTCACAAACCAATTTAACATTTCAAACTTTGAGTAGATTTTTAAAAAAGAATGAAACTCCAGCAAAAATTAAAAGGCACTTTTAACAGTCTCAGAAGACTTTATATTGCTTTCGTGCACACAGAATATGGAAGGAGCATAAGGTAACTTCAGCTGTCACACTGAGAAAAAACACACACCTTAACCGTAGCTTGCATGTCTTCAGCAAGAACAATGTTGAAATGTGCTGTGCAAAGCCAGTTTCATATATTAAAGGAAAATATGGAATTTTGAAACTCTAAGCTAACCATTTAAAACTTACCTTCCATTTTGTAAATGAAAAGCAAGAACGAACAAGGAAAAAATCTATAAAGTATGTGGGAGGTAGGAAAAAAGAACATTTGCTTATTCACAGACTTCAACTCAGTAGACTTCCCTTGAAATAGAAAATCTGGTTAAATTACACATTAATTCTTGTTCAAATGCTTCTCAGCAAATATTTTAAACCAGAATGTTAAAAGTGGTATAGTAAGTTCAAAATTAATTTTGCCATTTTAAAAGCTCAGAACTTTCTGTAAATAGATGGCTAGCATGTATCTGTCACAATGCTTGTAAAATAATTTCAGAGAATGTTGTGCATTAAGCTTGCTCTGAGTATACATTTCAACTCATACATTATTTATATTCTTTGTGGATTATTATAGTTTAATAATATTATAATAATATTATAATAATATTTATGATATTATTATATTATAAAGAGGACCATAAGCACAATCTTCATTAAGATGGCATTTGCTGGGTTTGGATTTTTAAAAGTAATTTTCTGGAACCAGACATTTTGGTCGTTAAATAACATCAGTAGAGAACTCCATGGCGTTGCAATGCCAGATGTTCAATCAGAATTGGTAGGTTTTATATCAGGCATTTATAGAGCAATATAGTTACTGAAACACTCTTAAAGCACATTCAGTGGATTTTTTTTCCTCCAAATATTAAAAACTTAGATGATTATGGATACCTACTTTAATCTCCTTATAGATACCCGCAGGACAGTGAGAAAGCAATGTCACCAAGCAGCTCTTTAGAGAAATTTCTGCAGAGCTTCACCAATGCACATAACGTCATTACTGCAGTTACCTTCCCAGGAGAAGCAAAACATTTCTTAGCAGAGGGCTTTAAGGAAGTTCAGCTTGTAAAACCTAGTAACTTTAAAAAATGAGCTGTATTATCTCATCTTTTGACACATTCCAAATTAACAGTAGTTGAGAAAATGAAGGAAAAAAAGAAAGCCTAAGCAAAACACAGATTCAAGGGTTTGTTTTTTTTTTTATTAGAGCTTTAAAGGGGTGTTTTTTGCCTTCCAGTGTTGCTTTGACAAATTTAATATCAATCGATGGTTTATATCACTGCTAGATTTTATTACCATCTACTTATAACACAAAATAAATAAAATTTGTATATATTGCATATTGGAAACACTTCAGTCTCAGCGATCACTGAGATAAAACAGTATATGATGATTTTGTTAAATCACTTCCTCGGCATCCTTACAAAACTGTGAGTTGAAGAGTGACTAGAAACATTGGTAGAAAATCACATTTTGTTTTTTTTTTCTTCCTACTTTGATAGTTTAAGTAGTGTAATAAATCCAAGAGTCTTGGAAAATTAGCTCCTCATATTTTAAAGATGTAAAAAATTCTGCACCTTCTGCTGAGAATTTTAACAACTGAATAATAAAAGCTTAATGGAGAATGATTCAAAGCATAAAAATATACTACAAAAAAAGGAAATATACTACAAAAAGCAGCATGTATTTTAAATTAAAAGCTATTGCGCATCAGTGCAGCATCAGTTTGAGCTATTTGTGGCTTTGCATGCATATCACAGAAATTTGTTTCTGCTTTGATTTATGCTACTGATAATAATCGCACACAAATTTGGTACATTAATAGTCTAAAGCAAGTTAGGTTGTGCTAGTTGGAAAAAAAAAAATCCTACAAAAGATAAATTCTTTGCAAACAGGAAATGTAATATCGAGGTCTGTCAGTACGTATCTCTGTACCTGAAGATCAGTACTTTTAAATATTACTTTTTGAAAAGAGTTTGTGAGATTCTTTGTATACAAAGTCATTTCCAGGTATTGCAAGGAAAAACCGTTAGTGTTTTCAGCACCAATTCAAGATATAAGATGGTTTCTGGCACCTTTCTTTATAAATGTCTCTAAGTTACGAAGCCTACGTCTTTCCATCTGCAAAAGAAGCTTATTGTAATAAGTAAGTGACAGATACTATCAGCAACTCAACGATCAGTCAGCCATTAAAATAGCTAGTTTTAAATCATAACCTTGCCTTCAGAAACATGCTACACATAAATCAGATAACTTCTAATCACACAGTAAACCATAAACCTCCCCAAAAAGTCTTCCGTACATTTGCAGCTGAGAAGGAAAACATAAAAAAACCAGTGCAAGACGATTTCCTGAATAACCAAGAGATGACCTCTTCCTCTACAATGTGTAGGATCAGTAAAGGATTTTGAGAGAAAGAGGCAGGAACTGGAAAGGAAAGGGATAGGATTTGTTACACACTGGAGGAACAGACTCAAAGAGTCCTGTCCTACCTGAGTAGAGAGCAGCTCTAATCCTGTGTCCCGAGAGCTCCCAATTCTCTCTAGTGTAACTGGAACAGCCGTTGCTTTTAAGAAGCTATAGCTTCTCAGGCAAGAAGAAATCTGGCACCATCTTCCAAAAAAAAAGGCACGCACATGTGTATATAAAAAGGGTGGGGGAGGCAGACAACACCAAAATAGTCAATAAAGGACAAAAATATACTGCCTCCACTACAAATCCATCAGTGTTCCCATTCCCTATCTAAGAAGCTTTTATTGCTACCTTCAAGATGGAACTCATCTGAAAAGGAAACACATCAGTGTATAATCATCTTAACATTTTTTCTTCTCCAGATGTAGTCATTGACTGCAGGGAGGTAGTTTAGGATCTCTTTCTTGGTTCTAATTTGTGGTGACATTCATAGGCCATCTTGATTCATTTCCGGTCACTTGAAAATCAAGGTGCATACTTACTCTTACAAATTATTTCTTACAATAGAAGTGGAGGTTTTCTGCTGGGAGCAGGAAGCTGGCATTCTTTGTTGGACCTGAACATAGCCTGGCTGACATGCTCCTTCAGAGCTTGAATTTCTTTGGGTTTTTGACCCACTTCAGGGCCTGATCCTGCAATCATCAGCACCCAACTGATGTATTTCCTACCACTTCAGTTATTTAGTCTGTGTTAGTCTCCTTCAAATGGAATCTGGATTTGTAAAACCATAGGAAGTTTGGAGTTTATGTCACAGGAGATAACTAATTTCTACAGGCCTTCCCTTCCAGCTCCTCAACTCAAGCTTAAGGACGGTGCAGATTTGCCTTCTTCCAGACCTTCGCATCCGGCCACCTCTGTGTACCCAGCTTGTACCCAGCTGGTACACGTTAAAGCTCGCTCTAATATAGTCCTGAGCAAAGAATAAGAGACATGTTATGGTTTCAGGCTGTTTGCATCCATTTTAAATATAGTCTCGTAATTTTAAGCAGAAAGAAAATCAATCTACCACATGGAACATCTACCATATGAGGAAAGGCTGAGAGCTGCGTCTGTTTAGCCTGGAGAAGAGGAGGTTGAGGGGGGATCTCATCAATGCTTATAAATATCTAAAGGGTGAGTGTTGGGAGGATGGGGCCAGACTCTTCTCAGTAGTGCCCAGTGACAGGACAAGGGACAATGGTCACAAAATGGAAAAAAGGAGGTTCAACTTAAACATAAGGAAATACTGTGAGGGCATTGGAGCCCTGGGACAGGCTGCCCAGAGAGGTTGTGGAGTCTCCATCTTGCGAGACATTCAAAACCCACCTGGACACATTCTTGTGTGATCTACTCTAGATGATCCTGCTCTAGCAGGGGGGTTGGACCAGATGATCTTCAGAGGTCCCTTCCAACCCTGACCACTCTGTGTTTCTGTGATTCTTTAGCAAATATTTTTCACTGATATCTAAAAAAGTCCTCTGAAACTGGACCTGCTCAAGTTTATCTTCCTTGCATTTGATTGCAGAGCTCTTGATGTAAATGTTATGTATTAATATGACTTCTTAGGCATATCAGGATTTTTTTCCTGGCTACACTGTGTGAAAGCAGGCACCTCTGAAATGTGTAGTCTGCCTGTCTAGTCCCTTCTGCCCTGCTTTATCTTAGGAAAAGTCTTCACAAATTCTTACCCATCTGGACAGTTACAATCCAAGGAAAGGAATACAGGTAAGTAATATCAGAACTATTATAGGCAATTTATTTTTTCTTGGTGTAAACAAAATAGTGTGGAACAGGCTAGAATGCACACTGCAATTTGTTTCTGCCTGTGGATCTCAACACCAGTTGTATTAGAGTTGATACTACCATTATCATTAGAGCTTTGCCACCAGAAAGGACTTGGAGCACCTCATACATAGGCCTATAAGGAGATAAAATTTTTGCAGTAAGGGAAACGAATGATGCCCAGAAAAAAGGAATTATACTTGATTATTTTTCTTATGCAATTTTTGCCAAATCACTAGTAAATTAAGGATGTCTTGTAACTTGCAGACTAGTCTTCCTTTTGGAACATGTTTTGTCTCACCTTATAATACTTAAAATGAAAAGGGATAAAATCAGTCTTTCATTTCAGAATATTGCTGTTAATATGAGACTTGCTCTACTTCTAGTTAAATAAATCCTGTATGAAAATGAAAAAAATATTTCTTTTCCAGAAGGTGCACGGGCCAGGTGAGTCAGGTTGCCCCATTGTTTCTAGCAGGATGTTGTAGGGGTACACATGCCAAGCTGTATCAGAATGACAGTTGTGGTCTCAAGTCTACACCTGTGGCAATTTCATCCTCTCAAGTGGTATCACCACAGGTAACTGTTGGCTCTACTCCTACACAACAGGGCTCTCTCCTGGGGGCTCCACTCCCCAATGTGTCTAACACACCTTTAGAAAGACTGGGTAGGATGGGGTAGCCTCTTGGGTGCAGTTTTTACTGCCTGATGTTCAGGTCATGTCCAGAGGTGCCTGAGTGGAGTTCTGAGATCACAGTGGCTGGATGGGCTCAAATTCTGCTGGGAAACTGCAGGAGAACCATGGCTGAAGAATCACAGAATCATAGAATGGTGGGGTTGAAAGGGACCTCAGGAGATCATCCAGTCCAACCCCCCTGACAAAGCAGGTTCCCTA
>NW_010326510.1:13555-13899 GCF_000700745.2 Antrostomus carolinensis | reverse complement strand
TGCAACTGAGGAGCTCAGAACTGGACACAACACTCCAGATGTGGCCTCACCAGGGCAGAGTAGAGGGGTAAGAGAACCTCCCTTGACCTGATGGCCACTCTCTTTTTAATGCATCCCAGAAGAAGAGGGCTTAAGCTGCACAGCTTCATCTGTACCAGTAATTAGGAAACGTCCCTAGGACATTTTGACTGCCAAACCATGATCTGGACTTGTTTGGCAGTATCCATTAGCATGTGCCAAAATTACTCCAGGGACCATTCAGGAGTTTAACAGCCGAGAGGGTCACAGTTAAGTCCCAGAGATGTCCCTGTGCAGTTTTTTATATACTGGTTCAACTTGTGATC
>NW_010326510.1:5726-13459 GCF_000700745.2 Antrostomus carolinensis | reverse complement strand
TTATTATTATTATTATTATTATTATTAACTATATACTTTAGAGCACAAACAAAATGTAGCAGTTGGAGGAAGGATATAGGGAGTGAGTTTGCATGAAAAAGACATCTGAACAGGACATCCCTGTGATCATATCATAGAATCATAGAATGGTTTGGGTTGGAAAGGACCTTAAAGATCATCCAGTCCCAACCCCCCTGCCAGCAGCAGGGACACCTTCCACTAGACCAGGTTGCTCAAAGCCTCATCCAACCTGGCCTTGAACACTTCCAGGGAGGAGCAGCAACAGCTTCTCTGGGCAAAATATTCCAGTGTCTCACCACCCTCACAGGAAAGAATTACTTCCTAATATCCAACCTCCATCTCCCCTCTTCCAGTTTCAAGCCATCAGCCCTTGTCCTGTCACTCCCTGCCCTTGTCCAAAGTCCCTCCCCAGCCTTCCTGGAGCCCCTTCAGGTACTGGAAGGAAGCTAGAAGGTCTCCCCAGAGCCTTCTTTGCTCCAGGCTGAACAGCCCCAACTCTCTCAGTCTGTCCTCATAGCAGAGCTGCTCCAGCCCTCTGGAATATTTGTGCTTGCGATCGCCCCTACTCAGGTGCAGGACCTTGCACTTGGCCTTGTTTAACTTCATGAGGTTTGCATGGTCCCACCTCTCCAGCCTGTCCAGATCCCTCTGGATGCCATCCTGTCCCTCCAGCATGTCCACTGAACCACACAGCTTGGTGTCGTTGACAAACTTGCTGAGGGTGCACTCGATCCCTCTGCCCATGTCACCAACAAAGATGTTAAACAGCACTGGTCCCAACACCAACCCCTGAGGGACGCCACTTGTCTTGACAGTGCTAAGGAAAATAGCAGGGAATGAGAGGTCCCTTGCTCACAGATGACAAGCAATGGCTGTTGGTTTTAGGATTTCCTCTCTTGCTCTCTAGAGGAAGATCTATTCTCATTTCTTGTATGTTCTTGAGCTAGATAGGATCATTGCTGCTGTGCAGTGACACTGTGCACCTCTTGGATCAGAGATTTCTTCCTTTTGAAGGCAATCTGAACAATCATGAAAACATGGAACATGATTTCTACTCTCTGCTCAATCAATATTAAAATATTTTTATAGAATGGAAGAGGTTCAAATATTTTCTGTATGAGAGCACACGGAGATAGAACACAAATACCATTGAGAAAAATATATCATAGGCTCCAGATTTCTCCTGGTGGGTATGGTGTCCTCTGTGAGGCCATAGCTGCTAACATCTGCTTAAATGTTAGACTTGGAAATCTGTAAAATATATTAACTAGCAAGATGTCCCTGATATCCCTAGAAGTACTTGTCAGAAGCTTGTTTCAGATCCATACCAAGGCTGTTTCAAGCATTTAAAAAGATAATTCACCTTCTGAGCAAAGGCTGCATATAAATTTCCTCCACATGTTTGCAATGTCAAAGAGCTAATTTCACACCAATTCAGGTACATGTGGCAGTTCTAGCCTTCAAATTTAATTCTCATTTTATTCATATTTTATTCCTCATCCATTCTTTAGTTACCTTATCATAGAAATGTTGTTTGCGTTTTCCTTTGCCAGAAGTCTAAAATGGGTAAGTATGACACTTCTTTGGTTTCTTTAGGAAGATATCTGAGCTTCTGCCCTTGCACTCAGCCCATTTTGCTATATATAGTCCTGCTTGGACCACCTCCCTGACTCTTGTCTTGGACAACCAAGCTATCAACATCTTTTGATTTTCATTAATAAGTAACTTTGATCAGTGGATGACATAACTTCTGTATTTCTGGAAAGAAGCTTTTTTTCAGAAATCACTCTTTTTAAAGTAATTATTCTTCCTTTCTCAAATATTTCTGGTGTTATATTTTCATTAATCAGATAACTTAATCTGCAAATTCAGATTAGTGAACAAAACAATATTTTCTCTTGTCTTTTCTGAGGTCTTTTTACGGCATAAGTAACACCCAGTTCCAGCAGTGCTGTGAAGCACATCATAGCTTAATTAAAAATATCACATGGGAAGGATGTCATTGATAATGCATGCGGAAATGGAATTGTTAAAGGCCAACTTGGGAGGTTTTCTAGGAAGAGTGGAAATAGCTGGCTTTATTAACTGGGTACAGAAAAAAAAAAAAGGATTAGCTTGCTTAAACCCATAAGGATTCAGTTATCCAGCCTTTCCTCCCTCCTCCGTCATTGCTTCCTAGCCAAATGGATGTCATGGTGTGAGTTAAATTCAGTTGGTGGCCAGTCACTAGTGGTGTTCCCCAGGTCTCAGTTTTGGGGCCAGTCTTGTTTAATATATTTGTCAATGATCTGGATGAGAGGATTGCGTGCATCCTCAGTAAGTTTGCAGACGACACCTAGTTGGGTGGGAGTGTTGATCTGCTGGAGGGTAGGAAAGCTCTACAGAGACATCTGGACAGGCTGGATCTATGGGCCAAGGTCAATTGTGTAAGGTTTAACAAGGCTAAGTGGTGGTTCCTGCACTTGGGTCACAACAACCCCATGCAGTGTTACAGTCTTGGGGAAGAGTGGCTGGAGAGCTGCCTGGCAGAAAAGGACCTGGAGGTGCTGGTTGACTGCCAGCTGAACATGAGCCAGCAGAGTGCCCAGATGGCCAAGAAGGCCAAGAGCATCCTGGACTGTATCAGCACTAGTGTGGCCAGCAGAACCAGGGAAGTTCTCTTACCCCTGGACTGGGCACTGATTAGGCTGCAGCTCGAGTGCTGGGTTCAGTGTTGGGCCCCTGACTCCAAGAAGGACATGGAGGTGCTGGAGTGTGTCCAGAGAAGGGCAACGGAGCTGGGGAAGGGTCTGGAGCACAAGTGTGCTGAGTTCCTGGCTGAGGGAACTGGGGTTGTTGAGCCTGGAGAAAAGGAGGCTGAGGGGAGACCTTCTGGCTCTGTCCAACTCCCTGAAAGGAGGTTTTAGTGTTGGTCTCTTCTCTCAAGTAACTAATGATAGGATGAGAGGCAACAGCCTCAAGTTGTGCCAGGGGAGATTTAGTTTGGATATAAGGAAAAAATTATTTACTGAAAGAGTGGTCAGACATTGGAAGAGGCTGCCCAGGGCAGTGGTGGAGTCACCATCCCTGGAGGTGGTGAAAGAACATGTAGCCATGGTACTTCAGGACATGGTTTAGTGGGCACGGTGGTGTTGGCTTGACGGTTGGTCTTGATGATCTTAGAGGTCTTTTCCAACCTTAATGATTCTATGATTCTATATTCACTTAATGATATCTGGAATCTGATACTCTGAAAAAAGCCACCCATCCCCCAGTTTTGTTACGTACAGTATGGATTTTACTTTTCTCACGTGACGTGTTTTTCCCAGGTCAATGCTCAACACTAGTTTGTGCAATGCCTGTTCTCAGATAATTTGTACACTTGTAAGGAACTCATTTTGGCTTAAGGTTAAGAATTTTTTCCATGGATGTCAACAGGAGGAGGTGGAGTTGCTCCAGTCTTGGTTGCAAGTGATGGGGAGCTCAGGATAAAGAACTACCATGGGAAGGCTGTAACTGGAGGAATTGTGGGTTACACTGGTATCACCACCAGCACCCTCACCTAAGAAGTCACCTGCTCCGATGCTAGGCAGTTATTAAAATGGAGAACATAAATTTTATCTCTGAATTGTTGAAGAGCAAGTTAAATATGTGCTAAGCAGAGCACTTGGAACCAAAACAAGGATTGTGCATAGGACAGCAACTGTTTTCAGTGGGAGCTCAGCAGGCACCGGCACCCCGTAAAGTGGGATTGCTGCAGAGCACAGTTCTTCAAGGCCATGCCCAGGCTTTGAATTTTACCCGAAGTAAAATTTAAATCTTTATTCATGTGCCTCCCACCCCTTCCTCACTGCATGCCACTAGGTCTCAAAATTTTCTCCTGGAGTGCCATTGTCCGGATTTTTTTTTTTTTGCACTTCTGTTCTTCTCCTGCTTTTCCCTATTTTTAAATAAAAAATCATCAAAACATTCTGTGAACAACTCTGTATCCTCTTCTTCCTTGCTTACCCAAGCAAGCCAAGAACCTCTCCAAAATGCTAGTCCCAGCTATGCTTGCAGAGTCTACCTGAGAACTGGATTATAGCCAGCCTCATCACTGCTCTCCCAGCTGGAGGGGGCAAATCCTTGGCTGTCCTCTACAGCAGCTACATATTCCCATCATATGTGGTATGAACAAATGGGATAGAGGGGGTCTGCAGGTCTACCCCTAATGATGGGAATTTGACCATGACATAGCAATCCCTTCTCACTACTACTTTAATGGCTCTGGAACGACACTGTGCTCACAGTCTTTGCTAACAAAAGTTAGTGCAGAGGACACTTGAGCACATGGCTATGCTGAAGGAGAAGTTTGCAGCAGTGGAAAGTGTCTACAGCCTCCACATCTTGAGCACAGTTGTATCACATCAGTGCCCTGAGTGCACCAGTGGTCGTGACCAGGCTCACCTGGGACTCCCAACCACATGCCCTGCCCATGGGTCCTGGTGGCCCATTAAAGCTCCAGACTGAGAAGTCTGTTCTCTTTGAGCTGTGCTGTAGAAGTACTGGCCTCCTGGATTGATCTTGGATGTATGCTGTAGGCAGCTGTTCTCCTGGATGGACTTCCTTGGAGGCAGGTCCTATCTCCTAAATGGGCTTTAGTTGTATGTTACAGTCCTTTTGCTCCTTGCTGGGCACCCTGGACCTGTTTCATTGCTTTCCTTGTCCTGGACTGTTGATGGATCCCGTTAACAGCACCCAGCTCTGGCTACCCTGTTTAGACCTTGTGGGACCATGCCTTATTGGTGAGGGCATGGCTTGCTCTGGGGCCATATTTGGCTTCTGGCTTGTCCCCCTACTGGGGAAGCCCCATTCTTGTTGCTTCCTGATGTGTCCTGTGGCAAAATCATCATTTAGGATTTCCAATTAATCATTGCTGGCTTCACACTCCCGTGGTGTTATGAGCTGTCTTCTGGCTTGGTTTGAATGGAGCATGAGCCCATAACAGCTGCATTGGGATGGGAAACAGAAAAGCTAGGATAAAATAGATGTTTTCTGAACAGTCAGTTGCTCTTAGCTTTGAGAGAGGGTTGCTGTGACATGTAACTAAATTGCAGGACGACAGCCATAGCAGAAGACAGTTCAGATGTTTTGCATTTCGGTTGTTTTGAAGTTCATTCTCTCTAAAGCATGCTTAGTTCATCTTCAGTTCATTCTGCTACTGTAAGTGGAGCAAGGATTCCAACTGAATGTGTCCTCAAATATGGTAGTAGAGTTCTGAGGCAGCAGTTGGTTTTTGCTGCTGCAAAAGTAGCTGTAGTAATTTAAGGTACTGATGTCTTTGAGCTTCCTGACACTGATCCTTTGCCAGATGAGTGCCCATCCCCAGAGCTGAGCTTGCAGCAAGTAACACTTGATCACTAACAAGTTGTCTGAGTTGGTTGAAACCATCTCCCACAGTGGTTTCAAGCAATTTGGTTGCATGCCCCATGCAGATGAGGAGTGCTGGCAGAGTCACACCACTCCCCACCTCCATGGGGAGGAACAAGAGGAGGCCTGGGATGAACAGACATCATGCCTCAAGCTCTATACGTCTGTGCGCAGTGTGGAGTTGCAGCATTTGCTTAAATTTGACGAAGTAAAGTTTCTAAAGAATATTTTTCCAAATGATGAAAGAATTGATTATGTAAACTGAAAGAGGTGAAGGAAAGAAAGCAATGAAGTTAAAGAAATAGGGAAGGTAACTTGGGTATGGCCTGAGAACTGAAGGGATACTTGGAGTTTTCAGAGTTGTTGATAAGCAAAGGCAGGTGTATGGTAAAGGGATTAAAGTACAGAAAAGACTTTAAAAAACCCATCAGAACAACAACAAAACCAGCCCCAAGCACAAGAAGAAAGCAAAGCTGAATGGCAAGAGAAGCAATACTCAGACCCCGACCATGGAGTAGAATTGCAGCCCAGGAAGGAAGCAAGGAGGCAGTAAGTTCTGGCAGGTGATGGTCAATTGGTCTGACTTAGAAATTATGGAGGGAAACAACTGTGATAATTAAAGACCAGTAGGATAAAATACAGTCTAAATCTTAGAATAAGAAAGTCTTTTCATAAATTAACTCTTTGACAGTTAAATGTTTGATTAAACTCAGCTCTACCCAGTTACATTTATAGTTCTAGAACATTCTTTTGCTCTGATATTTAGGAGTTGTTTGCCATGTAATTAGGCATGCACACATTTTTCTGCTCAGCTTTTTAAAATGGTTATTTTAGGGCACATTCTGTATATTTGCAGCTAGAATATCATTTAAATTGCAGTGTGTTCTACAACTCCAACCAAATTTGGCGGAAATCAATGTAATACTTCTTCAGATGAAGACAGTATTCAATGCATTGTCTGTCTGTTAGTGATAGAAGCAGCAGATGCCCCAGATTCATTTTTAGGGACCAAGAAAGCAATATTCATAGCACGCTGTGGGCAAATCACCGCAGAGATAGTCGTTGCTTCCTGATGCCATGAATGATGCCTTAGCAGCCTCAAAGTCTCTCTGACACCCACCCCTGCTGCAGTGCCCCTCAAAGAGTATGCAACATTTGGAAGTCACTAAGATCTTCTGTCCTGCATGCCAGTAATTCAAAACCAGATTAGGACCAATATCCTCGAGAAGCCTCATGCTCCTACAACAACGTACTGGAGGATGATACAAAGCTTCTTTGTTAGACTTATTTTCCTCAGTTTGGCAAATTTTAAAAGCAATAGAGGTTTTCTGGGAGAAAGCCAATGAGAATCTGTCTCCACTTAACTCATTGCAAATGTTATTTTAAGTAACCTTGACGGTGCACAAACAATTCCTTTGTGTGCAATGCAAATCCCAGAATTGTCAGTTCTTGTCTTGGGCTTTTCAGTTAAAAAGAAGCAGCAGATTTGGAGAACTCATCCGAAAGACTCGAAGTCTGCTTTTCTAGGAAATCTTGTGAAAACAAGACACTCTTCCAGAATGTTATTTTAATCTTTTGCATTTTAGAGATCACGAGCATGTCAAAACAGTAGTGCTGTTTCCCTTTTCCAAGCATGTTTGGATATATTGGATCAGCCAGAGCTATTTTGTTTTGCTTATACCGTGGGGTACAAAAGGGGAATTTAGAAATTCAGTGAAGGAAGCAGACTTGAATGATCTGCCTTTGGGTGCTTGTAACTGATGCAGGAATGAGGAGTGAGGACTTAGGTTATATCTGGGCAATCTGCAGCAGTTTGCTGTCCAGTGCCTGGTGCACAAGTCCCCAGGGAGCTTGGGTGGGTATCCCTGATCTGCATGATGCACCCTTCCCTGTGGTGTGTACCACCATAAGGATGGGGCTGCAGTGCCCTCTGCTCTGCAGAAGACTGATGTTGGAATAGGGTCCAGCAAAGTCTAAATGTCCCTGTGGAGGCTGCTACAAAAGACCTTGTGAAGGGATTTACTGAGACGAAGTCATAAAGAAAACAACATCTGCAGCTGTACAAAAAATAAAGCGAGGGAGGGAAAGATGAGTTTGTTAACAGGAATGTAACTCTGTCCAGAACACAAGTGTTAAGATAACTTCAAGAAACTTCAGACTTTTCATGATTACACGCTCAAATCCTAGTCTAAAACTATTGATAAGAGACTGTCACTACCTAAAAATGTATATTTTGACTTCCAGCTGCTGTAGAATGATGAGCTAAACCTCTAAATACCGAGGAAGAATGGTGGAAGAACTATAAAACCATTTAATAAAAGAAA
>NW_010326510.1:0-5694 GCF_000700745.2 Antrostomus carolinensis | reverse complement strand
CTGATTTACTTTTCTGAATCAGAGTATTGTTGGAGGAAAAAGTATGCACCAGAAAATGTTGCCTAATGGAATTTTATTTAATTGTCAATAGCAAAAATTAAAAGTACAGTCTATAAGCTTGATGAGAATCAACCCCAACAAACACACAGGGTGTAGCTGTTCTTCGAGGACAGCGTGGCATGAAGCCACTCAATGTATGTGTGTGCAGATGACCAGCCCCACTGATGGTCTTGGATCCATGCAGGTCTGTTAGTGCTAACACTGTCTGCCCTGTTTGCTGTTCTGAAAATGAAGCTGTTTCAAATAAAAGGTGCAAATGACATTTTTGTAAGGCTGACTTTGAACTAGGGAGGCTAAGTGCAGACACAGCTATCTCCAGCTGTGCACCAGATGGGGACAAAAGGATATCAGAGGTTGACCTGCTATCCTGAGGTTATTAGCACCAGCTGTATTCACCAGTTGTGGATTTAGGTGTCCCTGCTTGGGATTTGTCTCCACCACAGAAGAAAATGTTGGCTTTGCCAGTCTGAGTGGATATAGCCCACTCTGGGCTGGAACTGGTATGAAATTAGGTTTGGCTTTTGTTTTAATTCCTGCTTGCTGTCCTTGCTGGTTCTTGGTTGATACGTTCAGTCCCAGTATATTGCGAAAGAGCTTGACTGGCCTTTCTCAGCTTCTGTGGGAGTGTATTTTTAACTGCCATCTTGGTTAAATTGATTGCCAGCAACACAGCCTGTCAGTTGTTAGACATACCACACTACAGAGACACGGGAGAGATCCAGGTCATGAAGGCAGAGTGGAAGGAGTGTTGACAGTGGTATGTTTTGCTAGTGAGACAGGGCTGAGTGCAGGTGTGCCAGAGGAGACAGTTCAAACTAAAATAGCTGGGTGCTGGTTCTGGAGAAGTGCTGCAGCACCAAATGCAGAGACCGCATTGTCCTGCAAATATGGCATGATGGGCATGTCATCTCTCGTTTTCAGAACTCTGTCGGAAAAGGCAACGTGCATGAGGATTTGTCTTAGATTTAGAATCACAGAATGATTTGGGTTGGAAGCGACTCTAAAGATCATCCAGTTCCAATCCTCTTGCCATCAGCAGGGACACCTTCCACTAGACCAGGTTGCTCAAAGCCTCATCCAACCTGGTCTTCAACGCTTCCAGGGAGGAGCAGCCACAGCTTCTTTGGGCAACCTGGGCCAGTTTCTCACCACCCTCACAGCAAAGAATTTCTTCCTCACATCTCATCTCAATCTCCCCTCTTCCACTTTCAAGCCATCACCCCTTGTTCTGTCACTCCCTGCCCTTGGCCAAAGTCCCTCCCCACCCTTCCTGGAGCCCCTTCAGGTACTGGGAGGCCGCTAGAAGGTCTCCCCGGAGCCTTCTCTTCTCCAGGCTGAACAGCCCCAACTCTCTCAGCCTGTCCTCACAGCAGAGCTGCTCCAGCCCTCGCATCATACTGGAGGCAGCACTGCAGGTGGGGTCTCAGGAGAGCGGAGCAGAGGGGCAGAATCTCCTCCCTCCACCTGCTGCCCATGCTGCTCTGGGTGCAGCCCAGGACACGGTTATTGGCCTCTGGGCTGTGAGAGCACGTTGCCGGCTCGTGTTGAGCTTCTCGTCCCCCAGCACCCCAAGTCCTTCTCCTCAGGGCTGCTCTCCATTCTCTGCCCAGCCTGTAGTTGTGCTTGGGATTGCCCTGACCCAGGTGCGGGATCAGCAGGGGAGACATGTTTCTCCCAGTTTTCCCCAAAATATCACCAAACAAACTGCTGGCAACATAAAAATCCCCTTGTAGCTCTGGAAAGCAACACTGCCACGTGTCTTGGCCTAGTAAAACTTCAGATATACAACACTTCTGTGAGCATGGAAAAAGATGTTTTGAATGAAGCTTTTGAGATAGCTGTAAAACTTCTGGAAAAACATAGAAGCTCTGTCAACAGCTCCCTGTTAAAGAGGAAAGATGCATGGAGGGTACGTAATGTGGAGCAGGAATAATCCATTCCTTAAATATGGACCAGGGAACGAATGCAGGGAAGAGTTCTGCTGGGAAAAGCTGTCAGCGGAGCCAGACTTGGGTTCATAAGCTGGGTTCAGATTCAGCTTGTGAACCATCGCAGGGATTGTTCACAAGCTGAATCTGAGCCCTTTGCATCATGCTAGGGTGGAAAGGCAGATGTTACACCAGAAAGTGTGAGAAGGTGGATGCTGTAAAACAGATGTGGACTCGACCTTCCCCTCCATATGGTGCTCAGGCCTTTGCTGGACACCGAAAGAAGAAAAGCAACGAGCATGAAAGAGTGCAGGAGAGGTTAGAAGAGTTCTTTAAAAACAGGAAACTGGGACCTAAAGAGCTGCACTCCTGTCTTCAGGGAGCTGGAAGCATTTGAATGACTCAATGAATCTTGGAACACTGGTTATTGGGCTACTGTAAAAGCAAAAAGGGGAAGAACATGCAGAAATATGCAAATCCCACCTATAGCTCCTATTTTCCAATATATCAAAATATCAAATATTCAGACATTGAGAAGAGACAAGTTACTGCTGAGCTGATCCCAAAACAATTAAAGCTTTGGCTCAGCAGTTAAGTCCTTTAAGCAAAACCATGTGTATTGCATCCTCTGTTAGGTGAAGAAGGCAGCTTAACTGTGAGTGACCCAGAGAGCCCTGCCAGGGCAGTGCTACTGCTTCTGACCCAGCAGTTGTAAAAACCAAATTAAATGCAGCAAATGGTCAGTGTGCTATGTGAGCTTCAAAAGCCAGAGGAAAAAAATAGAAGAAGAAAGGAGGAAAAAGAAAAAAAAAAAATCTAGAGGAGCACGAGGCCAACGAAAGCACAGAAATATTTTAGGGGTTGAAAGCTTCTGTTTGTGGCCTTTTAAACAAGGGCTGGACAGATTCCAAATTATAACCAGGCAGCATTTAAAACAACTTTAGTAGATGGCCTGACCCCAGGAATGTGTTCGTGTGTCTAGCGTTGGGGCGTGTAGATGTGGGAATAGCATGGGATGTGCTATTAGATGTTCTGGGATACATTGGGAAATAATGAATACAGCTTAAAAAAATATTAAAAGTAATTGTACTGAAAAAGAACGGCCTTTGCTACTATAACTACCTGACACCTTTTCTTGGGGAAGCACAGAAAAGGAAGGTGACTGGGTAAAAAGGAGGGACAGAAAAACGTAACCCTTTGGGGAGCATTAGATAAATAAGGCAGCAACAGATCTGCAACAGGAGCAAATGTGAGCTGACCTATGGAAATGGCCTCAGGGGTTTGGGGAGGATATGAGACAAGTCTTCTGGATGTGTCCTACTTGATCCCTTGACAGAGATCAGGATGAAAAAAAGGGAAGGTGAACTCAGGGTCTCCATCACTCCAGTTCTGGAGCAGGGATGCCCAGGGTCTCCATCACACCAGTTCTGGAGCAGGGGTGCCCATCACCTGCTTTCCAGTGCCTGTGGATTGCAGGTACGGCTTTGAAACAGGTGGCCTGTGAACCTCATGCTCTTAAGAGATGCAAGTGCATTATCTCCATCATAGAGGAACACCTGCTGAAAGAGATTCAAACCACACTTCACCTGTGTTTGACATTCTAAATGTCCTGAGGGTTTTTCCTAAAAAAAATCAAGCCCCTAACATCTCAGACTTTCTTAGAAATAAATGTGTTACCCTAATCTTGTCTGACCCTAGAATTATTTCTTAAATATCCTTTACTCTGGTCATTTTTATAGTCCAAGGACTTCTGATGGTCTCCTAATTTATTTATTTTTTTAAGTAAGTTTTTGACATTTCACCTATCTTAACATAAGTTCTCCTCCTGGTGAATTTACAAGATGACAGGGCACTAAAAAGCCCAGGATGCTGCTGGGTACTAATGTGCCCATCAGCATCAGGCTGAGCACCAGGCTACCAACCTCCATTCAGTGAGGGTACAAGAACTATTAAGCTTGAATTTGTTACCAGATGCACAGCAAAATCCAAAGCAATTGCGCCTCTTGAAGTACATATTGGCTTCAGGAGAGGAACTAGAACATTTTGTGCACAGCCTAAAGCTAACAGCCTACCAAGAGAGTAAGAGCAAGACCTTCTGTCTCTAGCTTTTTTTGTGAGAAAATGAATTAATACTGGATTTAGCAAACAAACATCCTGATTCTCTGTCAGAAAGTCAAAATACCCTTGGTCACAGTGGAAAGTTGGGAGCCCACCCACAGAGGCATATTAGAGCGTAGTTGTACAATGCTACATGCCTGTAGGGATCCTGTTAGGCATGTCCTGAAATCAGATGGCAGGGCACACCAGCTACCATCTTTTTGTTTGCTTATTAATAATTCCAGTTTAATTTCTAATGTAGTAATTTGTCTCAACAACATTTTTATTAATAATTTTTAGGATTAAATGCTATTATGTGTCGACATGTGTTGTAGGAGGGGAAAAAAAAAAGCTAGCGGCCATGTCACAGACTGGTAGGGGTTGGGAGGGACCTCGAAAGATCATCCAGTCCAACCCCCTGCTAGAGCAGGTTCGCCTCGAGCAGGTTGCAGAGGATGGCATCCGGGGGGGTTTGATCATCTCCAGAGATGGAGACTCCACAAACCCTCTGGGCAGCCTGTCCCAGGGCTCCATCACCCTCACAGGAAAGATGATTTTCCTCATGTTTAAGTGGAACCTCCTGTGTTCCAGTTTGTGCCCGTTGCCCCTTGTCCTGTCACTGGCCACCACTGAGAAGAGTCTGGCCCCATCCTCCTGATACCCGCCCTTTAGATATTTATAAACATTGATCAGGTCCCCTCTCAGTCTGCTCTTCTCCAGGCTAAACAGCCCCAGCTCTCTCAGCCTTTCCTCATAAGAAAGATGCTCCAGCCCCTTAATCATCTTTGTAGCCCTGTCACAGTGGCTTGGGCAAAGTGGTTCCGTGTCATAAACTTGGTCAATGCTTTACTCACCCTGCTACTAATCAGTGTTGGTACAAGTTTGTCTTTGCAACCAAAGGACAGCAATAATGTGTTACTTGGGTTCACCAAGGATTTCACAGCACCCAGCTATGTGACCTTGTGTCATCTGGATGGAGGAAAAAATATCATAAGCTGATAAAGTCCATGTTTTGCATGTAGATGTCACTGAAATAGAAGTTAAAAAGTGAATTAAACAAGCATTAGCCACAGTTATGGAAACAAGATTCAAAGTAAGTTGGGAAAGGACCTGTCTGGTACAGAACAAAAGAAAATGCCTTGGAGTAGATTTGGATGTGGAGGTTTGAACCACAGGTAGACCATGTGGTCCTACACCCCCACCTCACCCCCAGTCCAAGATAGGATGGGAGTCACAACAGAGGGGGCACAGGATTAGGATGAAGGACAGGGAGGGCTCACTCACCAGTGATGGGCACGGGCAAAACAGACTGAAACTTGGGGAAGAAAAATCAATTTAATTTGTTGCAAATCATCTGAGTAATGCAGTGAGACACAACAACCACATCTTACAACACCTTCTCCCTCCCCTCCCTTCTTCCCAGGCTGCAATCACTTTGCTCCCCATTTCTCTACCTTCCCCCCCAGCAGCACAGGGGGCAGGGAATGGGGGTTCAGTCAGGTCACCTCTGCTGCTCTTCGCAGCATGAAAGCCCAGGAACAAGATGGTCCAAAGCAAACTTCCCATGGAGTCAAGGATCTCTGCAGGCTCAGCTCCCGGCTCTGGCATG